>NC_092342.1:182095000-182360000 GCF_046630445.1 Rutidosis leptorrhynchoides | reverse complement strand
GTACTTGTGTCTATTTTGTAAATCATTTATAAAACCTGCATGTATTCTCATCTCAAAAATATTAGATTTTAAAAGTGGGACTATAACTCACTTTCACAGATTTTTACTTCGTCGGGAAGTAAGACTTGGCCACTGGTTGATTCACGAACCTATAACAATATATACATATATATCAAAGTATGTTCAAAATATATTTACAACACTTTTAATATATTTTGATGTTTTAAGTTTATTAAGTCAGCTGTCCTCGTTAGTAACCTACAACTAGTTGTCCACAGTTAGATGTACAGAAATAAATCGATAAATATTATCTTGAATCAATCCACGACCCAGTGTATACGTATCTCAGTATTGATCACAACTCAAACTATATATATTTTGGAATCAACCTCAACCCTGTATAGCTAACTCCAACATTCACATATAGAGTGTCTATGGTTGTTCCGAAATATATATAGATGTGTCGACATGATAGGTCGAAACATTGTATACGTGTCTATGGTATCTCAAGATTACATAATATACAATACAAGTTGATTAAGTTATGGTTGGAATAGATTTGTTACCAATTTTCACGTAGCTAAAATGAGAAAAATTATCCAATCTTGTTTTACCCATAACTTCTTCATTTTAAATCCGTTTTGAGTGAATCAAATTGCTATGGTTTCATATTGAACTCTATTTTATGAATCTAAATAGAAAAAGTATAGGTTTAGAGTCAGAAAAATAAGTTACAAGTCATTTTTGTAAAGGTAGTCATTTCAGTCGAAAGAACGACGTCTAGATGACCATTTTAGAAAACATACTTCCACTTTGAGTTTAACCATAATTTTTGGATATAGTTTCATATTCATAATAAAAATCATTTTCTCAGAATAACAACTTTTAAATCAAAGTTTATCATAGTTTTTAATTAACTAACCCAAAACAGCCCGCGGTGTTACTACGACGGCGTAAATCCGGTTTTACGGTGTTTTTCGTGTTTCCAGGTTTTAAATCATTAAGTTAGCATATCATATAGATATAGAACATGTGTTTAGTTGATTTTAAAAGTCAAGTTAGAAGGATTAACTTTTGTTTGCGAACAAGTTTAGAATTAACTAAACTATGTTCTAGTGATTACAAGTTTAAACCTTCGAATAAGATAGCTTTATATGTATGAATCGAATGATGTTATGAACATCATTACTACCTTAAGTTCCTTGGATAAACCTACTGGAAAATAGAAAAATGGATCTAGCTTCAACGGATCCTTGGATGGCTCGAAGTTCTTGAAGCAGAATCATGACACGAAAACAAGTTCAAGTAAGATCATCACTTGAAATAATATTGTTATAGTTATAGAAATTGAACCAAAGTTTGAATATGATTATTACCTTGTATTAGAATGATAACCTACTGTAAGAAACAAAGATTTCTTGAGGTTGGATGATCACCTTACAAGATTGGAAGTGAGCTAGCAAACTTGAAAGTATTCTTGATTTTATGTAACTAGAACTTGTAGAATATATGAAGAACACTTAGAACTTGAAGATAGAACTTGAGAGAGATCAATTAGATGAAGAAAATTGAAGAATGAAAGTGTTTGTAGGTGTTTTTTGTAGTGACCCGAACTTTTCCATGTTTATATATATTAATTGAGATTGATATTTACATGATTAAATGTTTCCAACATGTTAAGCAATCAAACTTGTTAAGACTTGATTAATTGAAATATGTTTCATATAGACAATTGACCACCCAAGTTGACCGGTGATTCACGAACGTTAAAACTTGCAAAAACTATATGATGACATATATATGGATATATATATATAGTTAACATGATACTATGATAAGTAAACATATCATTAAGTATATTAACAATGAACTACATATGTAAAAACAAGACTACTAACTTAATGATTTTTAAACGAGACATATATGTAACGATTATCGTTGTAAAGACATTTAATGTATATATATCATATTAAGAGATATTCATACATGATAATATCATGATAATATAATAATTTAAAATCTCATTTGATATTATAAACATTGGCTTAACAACATTTAACAAGATCGTTAACCTAAAGGTTTCAAAACAACACTTACATGTAACGACTAACGATGACTTAACGACTCAGTTAAAATGTATATACATGTAGTGTTTTAATATGTATTTATACACTTTTGAAAGACTTCAATAAACTTATCAAAATACTTCTACTTAACAAAAATGCTTACAATTACATCCTCGTTCAGTTTCATCAACAATTCTACTCGTATGCACCCGTATTTCGTACTCGTATAATACACAGCTTTTAGATGTATGTACTATTGGTATATACACTCCAATGATCAGCTCTTAGCCGCCCATGTGAGTCACCTAACACATGTGGGAACCATCATTTGGCAACTAGCATGAAATATCTCATAAAATTACAAAAATATGAGTAATCATTCATGACTTATTTACATGAAAACAAAATTACATATCCTTTATATCTAATCCATACACCAACGACCAAAAATACCTACAAACACTTTCATTCTTCAATTTTCTTCATCTAATTGATCTCTCTCAAGTTCTATCTTCAAGTTCTAAGTGTTCTTCATATATTCTACAAGTTCTAGTTACATAAAATCAATAATACTTTCAAGTTTGCTAGCTCATTTCCAATCTTGTAAGGTGATCATCCAACCTCAAGAAATCTTTGTTTCTTACAGTAGGTTATCATTCTAATACAAGGTAATAATCATATTCAAACTTTGGTTCAATTTCTATAACTATAACAATCTTATTTCAAGTGATGATCTTACTTGAACTTGTTTTCGTGTCATGATTCTGCTTCAAGAACTTCGAGCCATCCAAGGATCCGTTGAAGCTAAATCCATTTTTCTCTTTTCCAGTAGGTTTATCCAAGGAACTTAAGGTAGTAATGATGTTCATAATATCATTCGATTCATACATATAAAGCTATCTTATTCGAAGGTTTAAACTTGTAATCACTAGAACATAGTTTAGTTAATTCTAAACTTGTTCGCAAACAAAAGTTAATCCTTCTAACTTGACTTTTAAAATCAACTAAACACATGTTGTATATCTATATGATATGCTAACTTAATGATTTAAAACCTGGAAACACGAA
The DNA here is from genome assembly GCF_046630445.1 of Rutidosis leptorrhynchoides. Taxonomy (NCBI): domain Eukaryota; kingdom Viridiplantae; phylum Streptophyta; class Magnoliopsida; order Asterales; family Asteraceae; genus Rutidosis; species Rutidosis leptorrhynchoides. Next base: position 182,356,866 of record NC_092342.1, on the reverse strand, counting down.
AAACACCGTAAAACCGGATTTACGCCGTCGTAGTAACACCGTGGGCTGTTTTGGGTTAGTTAATTAAAAACTATGATAAAATTTGATTTAAAAGTTGTTATTCTGAGAAAATGATTTTTATTATGAATATGAAACTATATCCAAAAATTATGGTTAAACTCAAAGTGAAAGTATGTTTTCTAAAATGGTCATCTAGACGTCGTTCTTTCGACTGAAATGACCACCTTTACAAAAACGACTTGTAACTTATTTTTCCGACTATAAACCAATACTTTTTCTGTTTAGATTCATAAAATAGAGTTCAATATGAAACCATAGCAATTTGATTCACTCAAAACGGATTTAAAATGAAGAAGTTATGGGTAAAACAAGATTGGATAATTTTTCTCATTTTAGCTACGTGAAAATTGGTAACAAATCTATTCCAACCATAACTTAATCAACTTGTATTGTATATTATGTAATCTTGAGATACCATAGACACGTATACAATGTTTCGACCTATCATGTCGACACATCTATATATATTTCGGAACAACCATAGACACTCTATATGTGAATGTTGGAGTTAGCTATACAGGGTTGAGGTTGATTCCAAAATATATATAGTTTGAGTTGTGATCAATACTGAGATATGTATACACTGGGTCGTGGATTGATTCAAGATAATATTTATCAATTTATTTCTGTACATCTAACTGTGGACAACTAGTTGTAGGTTACTAACGAGGACAGCTGACTTAATAAACTTAAAACATCAAAATATATTAAAAGTGTTGTAAATATATTTTGAACATACTTTGATATATATGTATATATTGTTATAGGTTCGTGAATCAACCAGTGGCCAAGTGTTACTTCCCGACGAAGTAAAAATCTGTGAAAGTGAGTTATAGTCCCACTTTTAAAATCTAATATTTTTGGGATGAGAATACATGCAGGTTTTATAAATGATTTACAAAATAGACACAAGTACGTGAAACTACATTCTATGGTTGAATTATCGAAATCGAATATGCCCCTTTTTATTAAGTCTGGTAATCTAAGAATTAGGGAACAGACACCCTAATTGACGCGAATCCTAAAGATAGATCTATTGGGCCTAACAAACCCCATCCAAAGTACCGGATGCTTTAGTACTTCGAAATTTATATCATATCCGAAGGGTGTCCCGGAATGATGGGGATATTCTTATATATGCATCTTGTTAATGTCGGTTACCAGGTGTTCACCATATGAATGATTTTTATCTCTATGTATGGGATGTGTATTGAAATATGAAATCTTGTGGTCTATTATTATGATTTGATATATATAGGTTAAACCTATAACTCACCAACATTTTTGTTGACGTTTTAAGCATGTTTATTCTCAGGTGATTATTAAGAGTTTCCGCTATCGCATACTTAAATAAGGACGAGATTTGGAGTCCATGCTTGTATGATATTGTGTAAAAACTGCATTCAAGAAACTTATTTTGTTGTAACATATTTGTATTGTAAACCATTATGTAATGGTCGTGTGTAAACATGATATTTTAGATTATCATTATTTGATAATCTACGTAAAGCTTTTTAAACCTTTATTGATGAAATAAAGGTTATGGTTTGTTTTAAAATGAATGCAGTCTTTGAAAAACGTCTCATATAGAGGTCAAAACCTCGCAACGAAATCAATTAATATGGAACGTTTTTAATCAATAAGAACGGGACATTTCAGTTGGTATCCGAGCGTTGGTCTTAGAGAACCAGAAAATTTGCATTAGTGTGTCTTATCGAGTTTGTTAGGATGCATTAGTGAGTCTGGACTTCGACCGTGTTTTCTTTAAAAATGATTGCTTAACATTTTTGTTGGAAACTATATATTTTTAACATATGAATATTATGTGATATATTAATCTCTTAACGTGTTTGATATTATGTGATAGATGTCTACCTCTAGAACAAGTCCCATTGACTCACCTAATAATAATGAAGAGTCAAATGTAAATTGGAATGATTCGTGGACTGATTCACAAGTTCCCGAAGAGGAACCGGAAGAAGAGTCGGAACCGGAAGAAGAATCAGAACCGGAAGAAGAATCGAAACCGGAAGAAGAAATAGAACCGGTGGGGGAAATAATAAAACGGTTAAGTAAAAGAGAATCCTCAACCAACCGACCAAGGTTAATTATGGTCAATGGTGTTTCCACCAAGGAAGCAAAATATTGGGAGGATTACCAATTCTCCGATGAATCGGATTCTGACGAGAATTCCGATGATGTTATAGAAATTACCCCAACTGAATTTAAAAAGGCAAAATAAAATAATAAGGGAAAGGGCATAAAAATAGAGAAATCTAATTCCAACCCCGATGAACTTTATATGTATCGTCAACCCCCGAAGTCCTTAAGTTGTAACAATGACCCGGGAACCTCTAAACCACCAGGTTTTTCTAAACCAATGTGGACAACGACGGCTCGTATTAGGGGAACATCATATATCCCTAGAAACTTGGCAAAACGAACCAAAACCGAACAAGAAGAAACGAGGGAGTCGGAATAAGATAGTTATATTCGTGTGGTGTAATATATGTAATATAGTGTGCTTATGCTTTATGATATATGTAAAAATTGCTTGTATTAATAAGTATTTTTTTTTTATGAATCTAACTCTTGTCTATTTTACAGTATAAAAACACGAAATGGATAGACAACCCAATATTTTAAGAGACCTACCCGGAGACATGATTGATGAAATCTTGTCTAGAGTCGGTCAGAATTCCTCGGCACAACTATTTAAGGCGAGATCAGTTTGTAAGACATTCGAAGAACGTTCCAAGAATGCCTTGGTTTATAAAAGGCTTTCGTTCAGAAGATGGGGGATATCACATTGGGAAATCCATAAGTTACGATGTGTTTACTTTGACGCATATATTGCGGGGAACCCAAATGCTATTTTACGCAACGGGTTAAGAAATTATTTTGACTCAGTATATCCGAATATAGGACTTCGTGATTTAGAAAAAGCAGCTAACATGCAACATAAAGAAGCATGTTATGCTTACGGGTTAGTAATGTTCGCTTCTCACGAAAGTGAGAACAAGAACATCGGGCTACAACTATTAAACAAAACGTTCCCACAAGTAACGGAGTCGGTAATTGGGATAAGAAATGAGGTTTTTAGGTTATTACGAGACTGTTGGTCATTACGTAACCCTCGTCCCTTTGACGACGTTACAACACGTTGTCTTATCAACGGCCATAACGGTTATGTTCCACAAGACCAAGGATGGGAAGTAGTCCTAGTAAACCCAGAATGCATGACTTGTTTCTGGACGTATGAATTACGTGTCTTTATTGCCTTTGCTGAACGACTTGTGTACTAGCTAGAATTATCTTCACAACTATCTTGTATCAAAGTTATCATGTGCTATATTTCATGCTTTATGTAAAATAAGCGGTATTGTAAGTTTGTAAAATATTGTATAAAAGTTTGAACGTGAGATATTATTACAATCAGTTTTTCATATAGAATTGTAGTAGTTGAATTGTATATTAGCTACTAAGTATGAACTTAACGGGTAGGTACTACCCGAATTTAAAATTATAAAATGCTAATATGAAGAAAAAGCTTTTATAAATGAGTTCATATTATGCTACGAAATACTATTAACTACTCTTAATATTCTGTATGATTAACTTGTTCCATTTGACTATTTTGAAGGAAATGGCACCGACTACTCGACACACCGTGAATATGAATGAAGAGGAATTCCGTACTTTTCTAGCTTCAAACATAGCCGCAGTACAGGCTGCGCTACATACCAACAATAACCTTGGATCTAGCAGTACAGGAAATCGTGTAGGATGCACCTACAAAGAATTCACTGCCTGCAAACCTTTGGAATTTGATGGAACCGAAGGACCGATCGGATTGAAACGGTGGACCGAGAAGGTCGAATCGGTGTTTGCCATAAGTAAGTGTACTGAAGAGGACAAAGTGAAGTACGCTACGCATACCTTCACAGGTTCTGCGTTAACATGGTGGAATACCTATCTAGAGCAAGTGGGACAAGACGATGCGTACGCACTACCGTGGTCAGCATTCAAGCACTTGATGAACGAGAAGTACCGTCCCAGAACCGAGGTCAATAAGCTCAAGACAGAACTTAGAGGGTTACGAACCCAAGGATTTGATATTACCACGTACGAAAGACGATTCACAAAATTATGCCTATTGTGTCCGGGAGCATTCGAAGATGAGGAAGAGAAGATCGACGCGTTTGTGAAAGGATTACCGGAAAGAATCCAAGAAGATATAAGTTCACACGAGCCCGCCTCCATACAACAGGCATGTAGAATGGCTCACAAACTAGTGAACCAGATTGAAGAAAGAATTAAAGAACAGACTGCTGAAGAGGCCAATGTGAAGCAAGTCAAAAGAAAGTGGGAGGAAAACGGTGATAAGAATCACCAATACAATAACAACAGCAATTACAACAATAATCGCAACAATTATCCCAACAATCGCAACATCAATCGCAACTACAACAAATGGCCCAACAACAACAACAACAACAGCAACAACAACAACAGCAACTACAACAATCATCCCAACAACAATAATAACCGCAACAACAACAACAATCAGAAGCAGCTATGCCAAAGGTGTGAAAAGTATCACTCGGGGTTCTGCACCAAATTTTGCAACAAGTGTAAAAGAAATGGTCATAGCGCGGCGAAGTGTGAGGTCTACGGACCAGGGGTTAATAGAACGAAAGGAACAAATGGTGTCGGAACGAGTAATGGCGGAGCAAGTAGTGTCGGAGCAAGTTATGCCAATGTAGTTTGTTATAAATGTGGAAAACCGGGCCACATTATTAGAAATTTCCCGAACCAGGAGAACACGAATGGACAAGGCCGCGGAAGAGTTTTCAATATTAATGCGGCAGAGGCACAGGAAGACCCGGAGCTTGTTACGGGTACGTTTCTTATTGACAATAAATCTGCTTACGTTTTATTTGATTCGGGTGCTGATAGAAGCTATATGAGTAGAGATTTTTGTGCTAAATTAAGTTGTCCATTGACGCCTTTGGATAATAAATTTTTACTCGAATTAGCAAATGGTAAATTAATTTCAGCAGATAATATATGTCGAAATCGAGAAATTAAACTGGTTAGCGAAACATTTAAGATTGATTTGATACCAGTAGAGTTAGGGAGTTTTGATGTGATAATCGGTATGGACTGGTTGAAAGAAGTGAAAGCAGAGATCGTTTGTTACAAAAATGCAATTCGCATTATACGAGAAAAAGGAAAACCCTTAATGGTGTACGGAGAAAAGGGCAACACGAAGCTACATCTTATTAGTAATTTGAAGGCACAAAAACTAATAAGAAAAGGTTGCTATGCTGTTCTAGCACACGTCGAGAAAGTACAAACTGAAGAAAAGAGCATCAATGATGTTCCCATTGCAAAAGAATTTCCTGATGTATTTCCGAAAGAATTACCGGGATTACCCCCACATCGATCCGTTGAATTTCAAATAGATCTTGTACCAGGAGCTGCACCAATAGCTCGTGCTCCTTACAGACTCGCACCCAGCGAGATGAAAGAACTGCAAAGCCAATTACAAGAACTTTTAGAGCGTGGTTTCATTCGACCAAGCACATCACCGTGGGGAGCTCCTGTTTTTTTTGTCAAGAAGAAAGATGGTACATTCAGGTTGTGTATCGACTACCGAGAGTTGAACAAACTTACCATCAAGAACCGCTACCCACTACCGAGAATCGATGACTTATTTGATCAACTACAAGGCTCGTCTGTTTATTCAAAGATTGACTTACGTTCCGGGTATCATCAAATGCGGGTGAAAGAAGATGATATTCCAAAGACTGCTTTCAGAACACGTTACGGTCATTACGAGTTTATGGTCATGCCGTTTGGTTTAACTAATGCACCAGCTGTGTTCATGGACCTTATGAACCGAGTGTGTGGACCATACCTTGACAAGTTTGTCATTGTTTTCATTGATGACATACTTATTTACTCAAAGAATGACCAAGAACACGGTGAACATTTGAGAAAGGTGTTAGAAGTATTGAGGAAGGAAGAATTGTACGCTAAGTTTTCAAAGTGTGCATTTTGGTTGGAAGAAGTTCAATTCCTCGGTCACATAGTGAACAAAGAAGGTATTAAGGTGGATCCGGCAAAGATAGAAACTGTTGAAAAGTGGGAAACCCCGAAAACTCCGAAACACATACGCCAGTTTTTAGGACTAGCTGGTTACTACAGAAGGTTCATCCAAGACTTTTCCAGAATAGCAAAACCCTTGACTGCATTAACGCATAAAGGGAAGAAATTTGAATGGAATGATGAACAAGAGAAAGCGTTTCAGTTATTGAAGAAAAAGCTAACTACGGCACCTATATTGTCATTGCCTGAAGGTAATGATGATTTTGTGATTTATTGTGACGCATCAAAGCAAGGTCTCGGTTGTGTATTAATGCAACGAACGAAGGTGATTGCTTATGCGTCTAGACAATTGAAGATTCATGAACAAAATTATACGACGCATGATTTGGAATTAGGCGCAGTTGTTTTTGCATTAAAGACTTGGAGGCACTACTTATATGGGGTCAAAAGTATTATATATACCGACCACAAAAGTCTTCAACACATATTTAATCAGAAATAACTAAATATGAGGCAGCGTAGGTGGATTGAATTATTGAATGATTACGACTTTGAGATTCGTTACCACCCGGGGAAGGCAAATGTGGTAGCCGATGCCTTGAGCAGGAAGGACAGAGAACCCATTCGAGTAAAATCTATGAATATAATGATTCATAATAACCTTACTACTCAAATAAAGGAGGCGCAACAAGGAGTTTTAAAAGAGGGAAATTTAAAGGATGAAATACCCAAAGGATCGGAGAAGCATCTTAACATTCAGGAAGACGGAACCCGGTATAGGGCTGAAAGGATTTGGGTACCAAAATTTGGAGATATGAGAGAAATGGTACTTAGAGAAGCTCATAAAACCAGATACTCAATACATCCTGGAACGGGGAAGATGTACAAGGATCTCAAGAAACATTTTTGGTGGCCGGGTATGAAAGCCGATGTTGCTAAATACGTAGGAGAATGTTTGACGTGTTCTAAGGTCAAAGCTGAGCATCAGAAACCATCAGGTCTACTTCAACAACCCGAAATCCCGGAATGGAAATGGGAAAACATTACCATGGATTTCATCACTAAATTGCCAAGGACTGCAAGTGGTTTTGATACTATTTGGGTAATAGTTGATCGTCTCACCAAATCAGCACACTTCCTGCCAATAAGAGAAGATGACAAGATGGAGAAGTTAGCACGACTGTATTTGAAGGAAGTCGTCTCCAGACATGGAATACCAATCTCTATTATCTCTGATAGGGATGGCAGATTTATTTCAAGATTCTGGCAGACATTACAGCAAGCATTAGGAACTCGTCTAGACATGAGTACTGCCTATCATCCACAAACTGATGGGCAGAGCGAAAGGACGATACAAACGCTTGAAGACATGCTACGAGCATGTGTTATTGATTTCGGAAACAGTTGGGATCGACATCTACCATTAGCAGAATTTTCCTACAACAACAGCTACCATTCAAGCATTGAGATGGCGCCGTTTGAAGCACTTTATGGTAGAAAGTGTAGATCTCCGATTTGTTGGAGTGAAGTGGGGGATAGACAGATTACGGGTCCGGAGATTATACAAGAAACTACCGAGAAGATCATCCAAATTCAACAACGGTTGAAAACCGCCCAAAGTCGACAAAAGAGCTACGCTGACATTAAAAGAAAAGATATAGAATTTGAAATTGGAGAGATGGTCATGCTTAAAGTTGCACCTTGGAAAGGCGTTGTTCGATTTGGTAAACGAGGGAAATTAAATCCAAGGTATATTGGACCATTTAAGATTATTGATCGTGTCGGACCAGTAGCTTACCGACTTGAGTTACCTCAACAACTCGCGGCTGTACATAACACTTTCCACGTCTCGAATTTGAAGAAATGTTTTGCTAAAGAAGATCTCACTATTCCGTTAGATGAAATCCAAATCAACGAAAAACTTCAATTCATCGAAGAACCCGTCGAAATAATGGATCGTGAGGTTAAAAGACTTAAGCAAAACAAGATACCAATTGTTAAGGTTCGATGGAATGCTCGTAGAGGACCCGAGTTCACTTGGGATCATGAAGATCAGATGAAGAAGAAATACCCGCATCTATTTCCAGAAGATTCGTCAACACCTTCAACAGCTTAAAATTTCGGGACGAAATTTATTTAACGGGTAGGTACTGTAGTGACCCGAACTTTTCCATGTTTATATATATTAATTGAGATTGATATTTACATGATTAAATATTTCCAACATGTTAAGCAATCAAACTTGTTAAGACTTGATTAATTGAAATATGTTTCATATAGACAATTGACCACCCAAGTTGACTGGTGATTCACGAACGTTAAAACTTGCAAAAACTATATGATGACATATATATGGATATATATATAGTTAACATGATACTATGATAAGTAAACATATCATTAAGTATATTAACAATGAACTACATATGTAAAAACAAGACTACTAACTTAATGATTTTTAAACGAGACATATATGTAACGATTATCGTTGTAAAGACATTTAATGTATATATATCATATTAAGAGATATTCATACATGATAATATCATGATAATATAATAATTTAAAATCTCATTTGATATTATAAACATTGGCTTAACAACATTTAACAAGATCGTTAACCTAAAGGTTTCAAAACAACACTTACATGTAACGACTAACGATGACTTAACGACTCAGTTAAAATGTATATACATGTAGTGTTTTAATATGTATTTATACACTTTTGAAAGACTTCAATAAACTTATCAAAATACTTCTACTTAACAAAAATGCTTACAATTACATCCTCGTTCAGTTTCATCAACAATTCTACTCGTATGCACCCGTATTTCGTACTCGTATAATACACAGCTTTTAGATGTATGTACTATTGGTATATACACTCCAATGATCAGCTCTTAGCAGCCCATGTGAGTCACCTAACACATGTGGGAACCATCATTTGGCAACTAGCATGAAATATCTCATAAAATTACAAAAATATGAGTAATCATTCATGACTTATTTACATGAAAACAAAATTACATATCCTTTATATCTAATCCATACACCAACGACCAAAAATACCTACAAACACTTTCATTCTTCAATTTTCTTCATCTAATTGATCTCTCTCAAGTTCTATCTTCAAGTTCTAAGTGTTCTTCATATATTCTACAAGTTCTAGTTACATAAAATCAAGAATACTTTCAAGTTTGCTAGCTCATTTCCAATCTTGTAAGGTGATCATCCAACCTCAAGAAATCTTTGTTTCTTACAGTAGGTTATCATTCTAATACAAGGTAATAATCATATTCAAACTTTGGTTCAATTTCTATAACTATAACAATCTTATTTCAAGTGATGATCTTACTTGAACTTGTTTTCGTGTCATGATTCTGCTTCAAGAACTTCGAGCCATCCAAGGATCCGTTGAAGCTAAATCCATTTTTCTATTTTCCAGTAGGTTTATCCAAGGAACTTAAGGTAGTAATGATGTTCATAACATCATTCGATTCATACATATAAAGCTATCTTATTCGAAGGTTTAAACTTGTAATCACTAGAACATAGTTTAGTTAATTCTAAACTTGTTCGCAAACAAAAGTTAATCCTTCTAACTTGACTTTTAAAATCAACTAAACACATGTTCTATATCTATATGATATGCTAACTTAATGATTTAAAACCTGGAAACACGAAAAACACCGTAAAACCGGATTTACGCCGTCGTAGTAACACCGCGGGCTGTTTTGGGTTAGTTAATTAAAAACTATGATAAAATTTGATTTAAAAGTTGTTATTCTGAGAAAATGATTTTTATTATGAATATTAAACTATATCCAAAAATTATGGTTAAACTCAAAGTGGAAGTATGTTTTCTAAAATGGTCATCTAGACGTCGTTCTTTCGACTGAAATGACTACCTTTACAAAAACGACTTGTAACTTATTTTTCCGACTATAAACCAATACTTTTTCTGTTTAGATTCATAAAATAGAGTTCAATATGAAACCATAGCAATTTGATTCACTCAAAACGGATTTAAAATGAAGAAGTTATGGGTAAAACAAGATTGGATAATTTTTCTCATTTTAGCTACGTGAAAATTGGTAACAAATCTATTCCAACCATAACTTAATCAACTTGTATTGTATATTATGTAATCTTGAGATACCATAGATACGTATACAATGTTTCGACCTATCATGTCGACACATCTATATATATTTCGGAACAACCATAGACACTCTATATGTGAATGTTGGAGTTAGCTATACAGGGTTGAGGTTGATTCCAAAATATATATAGTTTGAGTTGTGATCAATACTGAGATATGTATACACTGGGTCGTGGATTGATTCAAGATAATATTTATCGATTTATTTCTGTACATCTAACTGTGGACAACTAGTTGTAGGTTACTAACGAGGACAGCTGACTTAATAAACTTAAAACATCAAAATATATTAAAAGTGTTGTAAATATATTTTGAACATACTTTGATATATATGTATATATTGTTATAGGTTCGTGAATCAACCAGTGGCCAAGTCTTACTTCCCGACGAAGTAAAAATCTGTGAAAGTGAGTTATAGTCCCACTTTTAAAATCTAATATTTTTGGGATGAGAATACATGCAGGTTTTATAAATGATTTACAAAATAGACACAAGTACGTGAAACTACATTCTATGGTTGAATTATCGAAATCGAATATGCCCCTTTTTATTAAGTCTGGTAATCTAAGAATTAGGGAACAGACACCCTAATTGACGCGAATCCTAAAGATAGATCTATTGGGCCTAACAAACCCCATCCAAAGTACCGGATGCTTTAGTACTTCGAAATTTATATCATATCCGAAGGGTGTCCCGGAATGATGGGGATATTCTTATATATGCATCTTGTTAATGTCGGTTACCAGGTGTTCACCATATGAATGATTTTTATCTCTATGTATGGGATGTGTATTGAAATATGAAATCTTGTGGTCTATTATTATGATTTGATATATATAGGTTAAACCTATAACTCACCAACATTTTTGTTGACGTTTTAAGCATGTTTATTCTCAGGTGATTATTAAGGGTTTCCGCTGTCGCATACTTAAATAAGGACGAGATTTGGAGTCCATGCTTGTATGATATTGTGTAAAAACTGCATTCAAGAAACTTATTTTGTTGTAACATATTTGTATTGTAAACCATTATGTAATGGTCGTGTGTAAACATGATATTTTAGATTATCATTATTTGATAATCTACGTAAAGCTTTTTAAACCTTTATTGATGAAATAAAGGTTATGGTTTGTTTTAAAATGAATGCAGTCTTTGAAAAACGTCTCATATAGAGGTCAAAACCTCGCAACGAAATCAATTAATATGGAACGTTTTTAATCAATAAGAACGGGACATTTCATTTTTGGTCGTTGGTGTATGGATTAGATATAAAGGATATGTAATTTTATTTTCATGTAAATAAGTCATGAATGATTACTCATATTTTTGTAATATTATGAGATATTTCATGCTAGTTGCCAAATGATGGTTCCCACATGTGTTAGGTGACTCACATGGGCTGCTAAGAGCTGATCATTGGAGTGTATATACCAATAGTACATACATCTAAAAGCTGTGTATTGTACGAGTACGAATACGGGTGCATACGAGTAGAATTGTTGATGAAACTGAACGAGGATGTAATTGTAAGCATTTTTGTTAAGTAGAAGTATTTTGATAAGTGTATTGAAGTCTTTCAAAAGTGTATAAATACATATTAAAACACTACATGTATATACATTTTAACTGAATCGTTAAGTCATCGTTAGTCGTTACATGTAAGTGTTGTTTTGAAACCTTTAGGTTAACGATCTTGTTAAATGTTGTTAACCCAATGTTTATAATATCAAATGAGATTTTAAATTATTATATTATCATGATATTATCATGTATGAATATCTCTTAATATGATATATATACATTAAATGTCTTTACAACGATAATCGTTGCATATATGTCTCGTTTAAAAATCATTAAGTTAGTAGTCTTGTTTTTACATATGTAGTTCATTGTTAATATACTTAATGATATGTTTACTTATCATAGTATCATGTTAACTATATATATATATCCATATATATGTCATCATATAGTTTTTACAAGTTTTAACGTTCGTGAATCACCGGTCAACTTGGGTGGTCAATTGTCTATATGAAACATATTTCAATTAATCAAGTCTTAACAAGTTTGATTGCTTAACATGTTGGAAACATTTAATCATGTAAATATCAATCTCAATTAATATATATATACATGGAAAAGTTCGGGTCACTACAACAGACTTTGCTTATCGTATCGAAATCATATAAAGATTAAGTTTAAGTTTAGTTGGAAATTCCCGGGTCATCACAAGGGTTACCCCCTCTTTTGGTGCTGTTAATGTAGGTAATGTTTTTAGCAACTGCTTGACCTCTTGGAATGCATTTTCGGCTTCCGCCGTCCACATAAAATCTTTTTTATTTAAACAGCCCTTTTGTGATGACCCGTCCTAATCTATCCGGACGAAGTCCATATCGATTATAAACGATTCACAATAGTTGATTACATCACGAGGTACTTGACCTATATATGATACATTTTACAAACATTGCATTCGTTTTTGAAAAGACAACCTTTCATTACATCGAAAGTCGACGGCATGCATACCATTTCATAATATATCTAACTATAATTGACTTAATAATAATCTTGATGAACTCAACGACTCGAATGTAACGTCTTTTGAAATATGTCATGAATGACTCCAAGTAATATCTCTAAGATGAGAAAATGCACAACGGAAGGTTTCTTTCGTACCTGAGAATAAACATGCTTTAAAGTGTCAACCAAAAGGTTGGTGAGTTCATTAGTTTAACAAAATAATCATTTCATAATTTTAATAGACCACAAGATTTCATACTTTCATTTCTCGTAAACATACGTCCCATGCATAGAGACAAAAATATCATTCATATGGATTGAACACCTGGTAACCGACATTCACAATATGCATATAAGAATATCCCCATCATTCCGGGATCCTCCTTCGGACATGAAATAAATTTCGAAGTACTAAAGCATCCGGTACTTTGGATGGGGCTTGTTGGGCCCGATAGATCTATCTTTAGAGTTCGCGTCAATTAGGTTGTCTGTTCCCTAATTCTTAGATTAACAGACTTAATAAAAAGGGGCATATTCTATTTTGCTAATTCAACCATAGAATGTAGTTTCATTTACTCGTGTCTATTTCGTAAAACATTTATAAAAGCAGCGCATGTATTCTCAGCCCAAAAATATAAAGGGAAAAAAGGGCAAATGAAACTCACCTAATGTATTTTGTAGTAACAATACATATCACAATATTGAACAATGCAGGGTTGGCCTTGGATTCACGAACCTATATCATTCATATATATATTAAAACATATACTTGAAATCGAATAATTATAACTTTATGTAATTAATTTGTATATATATTTGATAATGATTATTATCTATTTAGTTATATATATATATATATATATATATATATATATATATATATATATATATATATATATATATATATATATAATATATATATTAAAATTACTTAATTTATTATATATGGATATTTATATAAAGATTGTTAATCTATTTAATTTATACTTTTATGTACTACACTTATAAATATATTTTACATAGATAATAATGTTCGCTATATATAAAAAGTTGTATTTAATTAAATTGATATGAAGATTACTAATAGTATCGTTAATAATACTTAAAGACATTACTTAATCAAAGTGATAATAATATTAGTTATAGTATTTACGTTAATATAATGATAATAATAATTATACATCTATTAGTAGTTAATAAATATAATATTAGTAGTAGTAATAACAATATTTTTAGTTATAACATTAATTGTAATAATAATAGTGATAAATGATAAATAATACTTATTAGTAATAATAATAATAATAATAATAATATTTGTAATACTAACATTAATAACAAAACAATAATAATAACAAATACCATAATAATCATAATAACAATCATAAATAATAACTAATAATAATAGTAGTAATATTAATAATAATAATAGTAATAATAATAATAATAATAATAATGGTAATGAAAACTACCTCATGTTAATCGGATAAAAAAAAAAAAAACCCAGCTGGGTTTTGAATCCGAGACCTCTCGAATAACGCTAACACCCTTCACCACTCCACTGATTCTGTATTTCTGATAATACACTCCATTCATTTTTAATTAACCCGTTCATGTTATCCTTTTCTTCCTTCTTCCTCCAACTAACAGATTGACCAGGGAAACTCCAAACGAAAATTATGAATAAGTTTCATAATTATTTTTAGAACTTGAAATCGTTGCAGAAATAATTAGTGTTTAATTAAATTAATTAAAATAAAGTCAAAATAAAAAAAATACATATAAATACGCTGTGAAGAACTCGTAATATCCCAATACCAAATTCAGATTTTTAGGATGTTTTAGCCCTCGATTATAACATGAAAAAGATGTGAAACTACTCCTAAAATCTTTCTGTAACTTCAATTAGACTTAAAACATAAAAACGATTTCCAATTTTGTGATGAACACATTATTTGACTTTTGAAAACATAACTTTGACCTCAAAATTCTTACTCGATAGATAAAATTGATACGTGAGATTTTCCAGATAGTTTAAATGAAAGCTTTTTAATAGAATTGCATTAATAGAATTTGAATTAAAATTCAAATTCGAATTTTGGCTGAAAGTTTAATATACAGAGCAGTCGACACTTTTTTTTTAAATTCACACAATTGATCGAATATAAAGGCTTTAACTGATATTAGATATGAAAAAGAAAAAAAAACTGAAGGAGGTAATCCATATAATTGAACACATATTATGATTTATAGTCAAGTGTCGAGGAAATAAAAAAATTCGATCAGGACAAATAAAAAAAATAAAAAAATAGTACGTGATGGAAAACAAACTGGTACGATTTGATTATGATATGTAATAATTTAGAGACCAAAACAAAACTAAAATAGGATTGATAAACACGGGTAACAGATTTTGATTCCTTATGTTTTCATAAAATTTATTATAAACAATAATAATAATAATAATTCTAATAATAATAATAAATAATAATAATAATAATAATAATAATAATAATAATAATAATAATAATAATACATTTATTAATAATAGACTTAAATAAAGATACTGATTTTAACAATATCAGAAATAATAATAATACCAATTTTAATGCTAATATTAATATACATATTAATAATAATGAATGTAATAATAATAACATGTCAATTATATTATAACTTGTAATTCTATATATATATATATATATATATATATATATATATATATATATATATATATATATATATATAGTAATTAAATATACCTGTTTATATATATACATGTATACATATGTGTATTATATTTAATCTCATTAGTTATTAAATATAATTATAATAATAATACATTATAATAATAATAACACTTTGTAATAATGTAATGGTAATAATAATTATATTATTGATATTAATAATACCTACTATAAGTTTTATAACAATAATATTATTAATAATAATATGATATTATAATAATTTTAATTTATCACACATCATATCTATATATATATTACCACTAATACTTCTGATAGTAATGAGAGTAATATAATAATATTACATGTTATCTGTTAACACCTATTTCCTTATGAGGTAAGGCTTAGTATGTCAACAAGATACTAGAAGTAATCTAGCTTTAGGAGGGCGGAGTGTTGCCGATTGATTTTTACCCTCGGGAAATAATCCCTGCAGACCCGGTTCACAAGTGTATAAACTTGTAGGGTGGCTTAATCAATCTATCATCCGTAGAGCGTAAGAGTGCTAGCCGGATGACTTCTAGTGAGAGGAAGTAGAGAGAGAAAGAGAAGTGAAGTCTCAGCTCTCAAAGTTGTCAGAATATCTGAACTGTGTAAAATGACGACCCAAGGGGTCTATTTATAGTGTCAGATCCACCAGATTACTTGGGGACACGTGTCAGATGATGATATGTTTTGTTATTCGTGATCCAAAATTTATGATGAAGGTGGCGTTCTCCGGCCAGGGCTTACGCGCTAGGCGGCCTTCAAGGCTTACGTATGACGGAGCCGCCTGTACAGCGGAGAACGCTGGACAGACAACTCCACAAAACTGTTGTTTCCAGCCTTCCTGATGCTATTTTTATGCTGCTATTATGCCTTTTATGTATGTGTATACGATAGAATACACCATTAAGTCCCCCCTGTTTAATGACTTAAGCATTTGAAGAATGATTAAGTCGTTAAACTTTTGAAAATGTATGCCAAACCAGCCTGTTCATTGCCCACGTGCATCGGAGATAACATTTTAGGCATTAAATGCAGACGGATTTTACTGACGCTGTTATGATTAATTTTTTACGGCTGAGATCTTCCACGCGCCTCCAGCTGTAAAAAGTGCTAATTCGTACCCTTCGTTTAAACTCACCCCTACACGTGTCTTAATCGTGGCCATAAAAATTGCACCGATGAACCCCTATAAAAACCGTCATAACCCTGTTACCATCACTTTTTTACTTTTGCCAAGATCTAAAAAGCATATTTCTCCCCCAAATCTTTATCGCCTTCTTCAATCTTCAACTTTTTAAGGTTTACCGTCTTCCAAGGTCAGTACACTTCATCTTACTGCTATTTTCTTCTTATTGATATCTTTTACTGTATTATCATGGCTTCTACACGGAGTACTGGCCAAGAGCACGCCAAACCCTCTTCGTCAAATACCGCTGACATTCCAGAAATTAGCACGATGGCTTCATCATTGACTAGTGAATATTTAGATGGCTTAAAGATCGCCTTTCGCCATCTCAATCAATACAACCCTGTTCTTCCCACCAACAGACAAACTGCTGATAACCCTCCTGAGGGGAAAATTACTTTATACGCTTTACAAATTACCGACGGCAACCTCCGTGTTCCTCTTACTAACTTTCTTCTTCGCCTTCTTAGATACTATGGGGCCTGTCTTAGTCAGATGCATCCCCATGGCCTTCAAAAAATCATCCTTTTTGAAATGTACTGCAATGCTATTAACATAAAGCCTTGCATTAACGTTTTTATCTCTTTATTTAGAATTCGCACAATTAGTGACTGCTTGCTTACTATTGATAGTAAGAAAAATAATCATTTTGTTGGCCCAAATAGAGTTTCAAATTTGAAGGACTGGAAAAGTCCATTTTTCTTTGTTGATGAGACCGTTATTCCGGAAGAGTATTCCGTTGTCCGGGAATGGGGTGCTATTGATGCTGGTATAGGAAAGGGTGTTAAGATTTCTCCCGCAGAGCAGCGGATAGTAAATAGTTTGAAAGGGCTCCGCCTTCCGCCCAGATCATACGAAAGGTATGAGGGAATTCTTGTGCTTTGCAAAGTGAGTCAAGAATGGCCGAGCAATTCTGTGCCAGTACTTCGTGAGAAAAAACACGGTAGGATGTGATATGATCATCCTATTATATATAGATTCGTGTCTATTGTTTGCCATGTTCACTTATATTACTGTTCATGTGTAATTTTTGCAGCCAACGCCGTGATGCAGGTTCGCTCTGCTCTTTTATCCGATGATCTTGATGATGATGTAGAGGTCACTGCTCGTGACAAAACTGCTGAAGAGCTAGAGGCGGAGAGAGTTGTAGCTGAAACTAAAGCTGTTGCTGATGCTGCTGCTGCTACTGAAAAGGGGAAAGAAATTGCTGTGAGCAGCTCAATCAGTGAATCCAAGTCTGAACATACAGACACTGAGCGGACAGCGGATGATACCACCACCGCCGATCAACAAACATCGGGGTCAGTTGACATCACGAGTGAAACCAACCCCACTCCTCCTCCAACCCAAAAGACAAGAAAGAAGAGCATAGGCTCAAAAATGGCGAAGAGTATAGAGGAGGGCAAAAAGTAGAAACGAAGGAGAAGTATGTCCATTCTGTGCTTTCTTGAAAATGTTAATTTGCACATGTTTTTACGTACAACCGTTATGTTTGTTCATAATGCTAATTTGTTCTTGTTAGTGATTTTAGCAGATTCGGATGATAGCCAAGGGAAGGCCGCGGAGGGCGGTGAACGGAGGACGAGGAGAATCTTGAAAGTGAAGGGGAGAAGGGCCTGAAAATGCCTGACCCAAACTTTACTCCATTCGATGAATCTGAATTTCATGAAGATAGGTCGAAAGGCAACTCTGCTTATCATTCTCCTCCTCCTAATATCACTAACCCAGCTATCACATCCTCTAATGTGCAAGAGCCAACTCTTCCTGCTCATGTGAAGGCATTGCAGGCCATCATTGCAAACCCTGCCACCAAGGATAAAGAATTTGCAACTCTTCTTCAGGTATGAATGATAAGACCTTCTGCATGTATACGTTTGTAACTTATTGATGTGAGTTGCCTGAAATTACTCATAAATTTTTTTCTTGTACAGGGTTGTGTTATCCCTGAGCTGAAACCCCAATTCACTGCTCTCCATTCTGACCAACTCAGGGAATCAACTATGGCAGCTCATGTACTGCTAACCAATCATCTAGACTATGTGCTGCAACTGCAGAAGCATCAAGAGTCTATTCTTGCTATAGCCCGTAAAGACATAGCTGAAGGTGCAAATGCTCGTAAAAGAGCTGCTGATGCTTAGCGTGCCTTAAGTGATGCGTAGAAAATAATAAAGGCTAAAGAAGTTGAGCTAAAAAGTGCTCAAGATGCTGCTGTTGTTCTGCAAGGGGAAAGGGATGCTGAAAAGAAAAGAGTTGAAGAGGAGCAGGTGAAAGTGGGTGAGCTGGAGAAGCAGCTGAATGCAGAGAGAGAAAAGTCTGCTGAGCTTCTCCAGAGGGTGGAGAAAGGCGAAGGTAATTTTGCTGAGCTTAAGAAGGGTATACCAGGTCTGATAGCTAAGGTGCTTGGATCCAGTCTTGTAGGGAATCCCTACAATGATTATGTTGATGCTGCCTGCACCCATGCTATTGCTGATGTGACCGGCAAGCTGTTTAAACGCCTTGCTCCCAACCAGACTCCTTCTGCTGCTATTGCCAAACTTATGCCTCCTGGTACTCAGGAAAAGGTTGATGAGACTAAAGACAAATTGATAAATTTGAAGATAAATGTTTATGATGAAGTATGCAGCAAAGAAGACTCATCTGCTCAAGATGTACTTAGCGTGCAATTTGATTGATCTTTGTAAAAATATTAAACAATGTTTTGTAATAAATTTCCCTCTGATTTTGACATTATATACGTACTGACTTGATTGTGATGACTGTTTGTGTTTACATGCTTGTTGCAAATATTTTGATGCTTATTGCTTTAAAACCAATCGATTATGCCCCTGAGCATAAAATTTCTATACACAATTGTGCAGTGTTTAATTGAGCAAATCATTTTGAAAAGTGTATAAGGTAATTCATATGTAGACGCCTTGTAATATTAAGTTTTGCTAAATGAATATGATGTCTGAATTCTGTTACACGCTTTCCGTCATAAAATTAATGAGGAAGAATTATGAAGTGTTTTAGAAGAATGATTACAAATCAATAAACTCTCCGTCTTACGCCTTCCGTCATAAAATATATGAGGAAGAATTGCTAATTATTTTGCCTTCATACATAAAATATAGAACTTCGTTTTGTGAAGTAAGTTTTTTATAATGTTTGTCATGACAAGTATCTGAGTTTTGTATCATGCCTCGGTGCGTTCTAGTAAAAGTTAAACGTTTTCTAGCCGATCCCTTGTGCCTTTACTGGCCGGCACAAAAGCTTCCGCCATCGGAGGTATTTTAAAAATACACTCCTTCTGTGGGCAGGTTATAAATGTAATGTTTTACATTTGTCACGGGCAGCACTTTGTTTAAGAAAAATATAAAATTTATTGTTCGGCACTGTGCAGTACATAAACGATTGATGACGAATTTAGGTGGATCAAGCCTAATTAGTACGCCATGAATGTTTAATGTATGCAATTGCTAACGTATG
This sequence comes from Rutidosis leptorrhynchoides, assembly GCF_046630445.1. Classification (NCBI taxonomy): domain Eukaryota; kingdom Viridiplantae; phylum Streptophyta; class Magnoliopsida; order Asterales; family Asteraceae; genus Rutidosis; species Rutidosis leptorrhynchoides. The sequence goes on along the minus strand of NC_092342.1, from coordinate 182,336,624 downwards.
CACTGTAAAATAACCACAATGGTTCACACTAAATTGATAAACGTTGCTCTTCATATAATGCGAAAATATGTTCTTCAAATGCCAAACATGCGTATTTTGGCATGAATACAACGATTGTAAAAGACAACGTCTTCGTAAAAATGCTAAAAAACTGCTCTGATAATAAACTTTTGTTCTTAATAACATGTTGAGATTTGCTTCTTCACACGCCGAGCGCCCAGCGCTATCCGGCCTACACACTTGATTATGGAATGAAAAACTCCTGAACTTCATCATCACTAAATAATCGATCATGCTTTCTCCAGTTTACGTTGCCTTTTGGTAAGTTCACAAATGTGGATCTCTCCCTAGCCAGTGCCACATACTGTGAATGTATGGCGGCTACTCCGTTAGGAGTTGGGAACCTGATCTCTGCATGAGCTGTCGATGTTATTGCTCCGAATTTAGCCAACGCTGCCCTTCCAAAAAGGACGTTAAACTGAGAATTTCCATCTATGATTGTGAAATCAATTGTTTCTGTTCTCAACAATGGGAATGTGCCCATAACAACTTCCAAACGAATCTGCCCCATGGCATTTACCGGTGCTCCCGTTAATCCAGAAACTTTCAACCTCGTTTGTCTTGCTCTGCTCTGCACATGCCTTGGAAAAGTCTTCAAGCAATGCCAGTAAATGATGTCAGCTTCACTTCCCGTATCTGTGTAGATATAGTTGACAAACTTATTTGCTATTACTGCTGAAATGATCACTGGTTCGACGGACAACGCCCAATTCTGAATTGGCTGAAAGATGATTGGAGCATATCTCCAGCTGTCCAAATTGCTGTTTGTTGATTCACCTTCTTCATAATGACTGTCATTGATCCAAACCATCCTAATTACAACTTCTGGAGTTGTCGCGCTCTGTGATCCGGTCTCTGTACTGCGGCTGGTTCCGATTATCTCTTCCGCCATGCTGCTCTCTTCTGTTCTCTCCACGGCGTCCTCTATTACCATCATTCCTTTGCCACGCAAATTTCCTGCGAGGATCATTCCTCCTGTACTGTTTGCCAGGAAACAAATGATTCAGTTCTCCTGCCTTGATTTTCGCTATGATTTCTCTCATCAAAGATTTGCAATTGTCTGTATCATGGCCCCAAGCCTCATGGAAATCACACCACAACTCACTCTTTGTACTCTCCCTTTCCTCCATAGGTGCTGGAGCATTGAAAGTGGTCCGAATTGGTTCAGTGAAAAGGATTTCCTTCGGAGTTTTGGTAAGCGCCATGATCAACGGGTGCCTTTCTATTGGCCTTCTGTTGTGGTGAAAATCATTAGGGTGATTGTTTCCTCTCCATCCTCCATTTGAATTGTCATTCCTTCTCTAATTTCTGTCAAAATACCGTCCTCCGTTGTGCGGCTTGCTACTACTGCCAGTATCAAACTTGTTCAACCCATGCTCACCAGCTCGAACATGCCTCTGTGCAACCTCCAACACTTGATGCAATGTTTTTGGCAAGTCATACCATAATGTATGAACAAGTGCACTAAACCGTCGCTGGTCCAAACAGAAAATGAAGCCAGATACAAGCTGTGATTCTGGACAATCAGGAATCTTCTGTGCTTCAAGTGTATAACGCTTCATAAAATTGCTCAAAGATTCGTTATGATGCATTGTGATCTCGTGTGCATCAAGAAGTGTCAGAGTACAGCTCCGTAGATTTTGGTATTGCATCACAAATTTTGCTCTCAAATCAAGAAAACTGGTAATACTCCTTGGCGGCAAACTAGCAAACCATTCGCGTACCATTTTCTGAAATACCATAGGAAACATATGGCACGTAGTTTCATCCTCCCAATGCTGCAACCTCATAACACCTTCAAACATAGTCAGAAAATCTTCCGGATCCGTTGTGCCATCATAAACTCCAATTGTTGGTATAGCAAGATTTCTGGGCAATGGATAATTAGCAATTCGATCAATGAAACACTGTGTAGATTCTGCCATGGCCGGTGGCTTGGTGGCTTACTCTCCAGTAATGAGGGCAAAGAAATTGTCCACGGCCACAGCACGGACGGCGGGCTGCGCTAAACGTTGCTTATATTTTGCCGGAGCCGTCTGCTTAAGAATGTCATTCAAAAGCAACACTGCCTGCTTCTCTGACATGAACTCATCTTTGTCAGTTTCATCATCAGAGTCATTATTATCATAGCTCAGGTCGTTATCATCCCCAGAATCATCAATAAGACTGCCCAGCTTGTCGAGTAGCCTGGATAACTTATATTTTGATATAGATTGCCTTTTCATTATTTGCTTGTCTCTACCATCCGCCATCCACCGAAGAGGTATAAATGATGGATATCGCCGTGGTTGCATCAATGGTCGTCGCTCTGTATTAGTAACAAAATTTGAAAGTCTTTCTGCACTTTTAGCTGTCGCTTCTTCAATTACTGGCCTTTTCTCCGAATTAGTTGCCAAATGGTTAAGCCTTTCTGCAGTTTCAGCAACTGTTTCTTCAATCGTACCATCTAGTGGCTGAACGGGTACATCTTCAACAGTTATCATGTCATCAGTTGATGGATTGTTGACTGCTTCAAGTACAAATGGAGCTTCAGTTGTTTTTGTTCCTTTTTCGTTTCGTGTGTTCTTTGCATTAGTGGATGGCTCCATTGTTAACACCTATTTCCTTATGAGGTAAGGCTTAGTATGTCAACAAGATACTAGAAGTAATCTAGCTTTAGGAGGGCGGAGTGTTGCCGATTGATTTTTACCCTCGGGAAATAATCCCTGCAGACCCGGTTCACAAGTGTATAAACTTGTGGGGTGGCTTAATCAATCTGTCGTCCGTAGAGCGTAAGAGTGCTAGCCGGATGACTTCTAGTGAGAGGAAGTAGAGAGAGAAAGAGAAGTGAAGTCTCAGCTCTCAAAGTTGTCAGAATATCTGAACTGTGTAAAATGACGACCCAAGGGGTCTATTTATAGTGTCAGATCCACCAGATTACTTGGGGACACGTGTCAGATGATGATATGTTCTGTTATTTGTGATCCGAAATTTATGCTGAAGGTGGCGTTCTCCGGCCAGGGCTTACGCGCTAGGCGGCCTTCAGGGCTTACGCATGACGGAACAGCCTGTACAGCGGAGAACGCTGGACGGACAACTCCACAAAACTGTTGTTTCCAGCCTTCCTGATGCTATTTTTATGCTGCTATTATGCCTTTTATGTGTGTATACGATAGGATACACCATTATTATCGTTTATAACGATAGGATACACCATTATTATCGTTTATAATTTATATTACGTAATAACTTATATTGGATAGTAATTTTTATATATATATAATAAATATTAATATAATAACATGTATCTTATCTTATATATTTATTTCTAATGGTTAAATTATATTTTATAATATCAAGTTAATATACATATACTTACATTTATATATACATATTTATTTACAAACAATTGTTCGTGAATCGTCGAGAGCAGTTGTCATAACCCGTCCTTAACCATAAGAACGAGTTAGATAACGTATGATTTCATTGCGAGGTATTGACCTCTATATGCGACATTTTTAAAAGAACAACTGCATTTATTTTACATTACAAACCATAACTCTTATTTTAATACAAGCTTTAGACAATAAAAAGATGATTATCGTTTAGCGATAATCTTAGACTTACAAACTTTACATGTGATGATAACAATACGATTTCTAGCATATTTTACATTACAATTCCTCGGATATGTAGTTTTGTTTTTGACACAAATATGCGTACACATGATCTTGCTTAAATTCAACATGTTGCAGCGGAAGCTTTTAGTTATCACCTGAGAATAGACATGTTTAAAACGTCAACATAAAGTTGGTGAGATATAGGTTTAATGCCGGCAGCGGTATAAATATAGACCACAAGATTTCATATGTAAACATTTTAATAAAAATATTCTAAGTGGTTGAGCACTTGGTAACCATACTTAACATTTAATCACGTCGCATATTCCCTTTATTATGAAATCTTACTACACCGTACCAAGTGTAGTCACCGAAACGAAGTACTGTGCAACCGTTGAATACTGGTCGTCCAGTCCGGTTGGGGTTGTCAGGCCCGATAGATCTATCAACAGGATTCGCGTTTACAATACCGCTGTAAATAGTAGTTACCAAGCTACAGGGAAGTATGCCAGTGGTACAACTCAACGTAGAATATATTTTTCAGTTACTTGTGTCCATATCGTAAAACATAAAATACATGTATTCTCATCCCGAAATATTTAGAGTTTAAAAGTGGGACTATATACTCACTTTTGCCTTGAAGATATATATATATTTTGACTTGGTCTCCGGTTGATATCACGAACCTATCCATATATAATATATCAATATATTTTCATTTTAAACAATCGTCACGTATATATACTTATAATACTTTTAATGTCTTCTTAGTCCGTAGTTAGCAATTCAATTTAATGGTTCATTTTTAGGTGTTTAATAAATAAATAAAACCCCCATCGAAATAAATAAAACCCCCATCGTATTCGTATTGGTCGGGATTAATCTTGACCCATGGTACCTATATTGTCAAGAAGACGTATTGCGTACAATCATGGGATCTTAAGATTAATCTTCTCGTATTGTTTACGGGTGATCCTGAAATATATAAAATTAAATTATGAGTACATATATATAAAATATCATGTTATTTTAGAAAGATGTGATTTATTTAATTTTTCTCCAATTATTTTCGTGGCTAAACTAGTTTTGGATATCCGATCTTGTTTTAGTCATAGTTTCTTCGTTACAACTCCGTTTTTGTTGGTTCAACTTGCCACTTCCTTGGATCGAGTCCTTCTTTAAGAATATGAACTGTAAATACCTTAGTTTGTATTCAAAATCACAGGTCATAGGTCAAACTTTGGTGAAACTTATGAAGTTAATCATTTTCCCTTATGCAAACAACATTAAATGATTATTTTTCTAAAAATACTTATACTTTGAGTTAAATCATGAAATTTTTATGTGTTATCATATTCATAGTAAATATCATTTTTCCAGAAAATAAACCTCCAATTCAAGGTTCAAAATAGTTTTTAATTATCCAACCCAAAACAGCCCCCGGTTGCACTCCGACGTCGTAAATTCAGTTTTTAAGGTGTTCTTTGAAAAACCAAGTTATACCTTGTTAAATTAGCATATATTTATGATATATTACAGGTCTTGAAGTATTTTAAAAGTTAAGTTAGAAGGATCTATTTAGTTTGCAAACAAGTTTGAAATCATTCAAACTATGTTCTTGTTGTTAAAATTGTATACCATAAAATAAGATAACTATATATATATGAATCGAATAAGGTTATGAACAAAGTTACTACCTCAAGTTACTTGGACAAGATTGCTGTAAAAGAGGAGTAAAAACCTAGAACCAAAAGAGTGATGGAGTTGGATGAAAGATTGGAAGCAACTTAAGACATAAACTTGAAATGAAAGTTGTATTTTTGTAGTGTTTTTGTTTGATCTTGTTATGGTGGTGTTTAAGGTGATTCTTGAGAGGATTTTTGCTGTAGTTCTTAGAGATACATGAAGCTAGTAAGTATGTGTTCCTAACTAGAGAAGTAATGTGGTAAAAATTGAAAATGGATGGAAGTATTTAAGGTGGTGGTGGCGTGATTTATGGTATACAAGGACAAGTTCACATGTTGTAATCTTGTGTAATTAGTCATACAATCATACAAAAGTAATTACCTTATACATAAGGCATGAACAAGGGCTGGTTGGTGGTGATTTGATGTGTATATACTAATAGTAAATACGTATAGAAGCTAGGTATGTTACGGGTACATATACCGTAGATATACGTATAGAAATCTTGTGAAAATGGAACGAGGATTCAAATATAGTTATCTTTTGTGAATATACTTATATTGTTTTATGTATTTAAGTTCTTAAAAAGTGATTAAATACATTACATATACGATATATGTATAAACATTATAGGTTATAAGTATTTATATCAAAGAACGTTACGTATGGTTATTGTTTTGAAAACTTAAGTTAGTAGTTTCAAAATATACATATATCTTATTGTTATTAATACAAAATGAAATATTAAAACATCCTTAGATTATGTTAAATATGTATATATACATATATATACACAAACGTATAATTATCATATATTATATAGTTCGTGATATCATCGGTCAAACTAGACGGTCAAACGTTGTGTAAAACTCTTTTCAAAAACATAAGTCTCAACCATTTGGATTGCTTATCATGTTGGTAAGGTTTAATTTATGTAAACATTAATCTTATAAGTATAGATCAATCGTAAAAGTCCGGGTCATTACAGTACCTACCCGTTAAATAAATTTCGTCCCGAAATTTTAAAATTGTACCTATTTTGCGTCGTCGGGAAACAAGTGTGGATACTTTTGTTTCATTTGATCCTCTCGCTCCCAAGTAAACTCGGGACCTCTTCGTGCATTCCAACGAACTTTAACGATCGGTATGTTGCTCTGCTTGAGCCGTTTAACTTCACGGTCCATGATCTCGATTGGTTCTTCTATGAATTGTAGTTTCTCGTCAACTTGAATTTCTTCAAGAGGAATGGTGAGGTCTTCCTTTGCAAGACACTTTTTAAGGTTCGAGACGTGAAATGTATTATGTACTCCGGCGAGTTGTTGCGGTAACTCGAGTCGATAAGCTACAGGTCCGATGCGTTCGATAATTTTGAACGGGCCTACATACCTTGGGTTTAGTTTACCCCTTTTTCCAAAACGTATTACACCTTTCCAAGGTGACACCTTTAGCATAACCATGTCTCCGATCTGAAACTCTAATGGTTTCCTTCGGACATCGGCGTAGCTCTTTTGGCGACTACGGGCTGTTTTCAATCTCTCCTTGATTTGTACTATCTTCTCAGTCGTTTCGTGTATGATCTCGGGACCAGTTAATTGTCGATCTCCTACTTCATTCTAACAGATAGGAGATCTACACTTCCTTCCATACAGTGCTTCGAATGGTGCAGCTTTAATGCTCGCATGATAACTATTATTATACGAGAATTCTGCTAACGGTAAATACTTATCCCATCCGTTTCCAAAATCGATCACACATGCCCTGAGCATGTCTTCAAGAGTCTGAATTGTTCTTTCACTCTGCCCGTCAGTTTGCGGATGATATGCGGTGCTCATATCTAAACGAGTTCCTAGGGCCTCCTGTAGTGATTGCCAGAACTTTGATGTAAATCTACTATCACGATCGGATATAATGGAAATAGGTATTCCATGCCTTGAAACAATTTCCTTTATGTATAATCGTAATAGTTTCTCCATTCTATCCATTTCCTTTATAGGCAAGAAATGTGCAGATTTGGTGAGACGATCAACTATTACCCAAATGGTGTCATAACCCCAGGCAGTCTTAGGTAATTTTGTGATGAAATCCATGGTAATACCATCCCATTTCCATTCTGGGATTTCTGGTTGTTGAAGTAATCCTGACGGCTTCTGGTGTTCTGCTTTGACTTTGGAACAAGTTAAACATTCCCCAACATATGTTGCAACGTCTGTCTTCAAATTAGGCCACCAATAATGCGTCTTAAGATCTTGATACATCTTTCCAACTCCAGGATGTATCGAGTATCTTGTCTTATGTGCCTCGTTCAATATCAACTTCCTTAATCCACCCAACTTCGGTACCCAAATACGATTTGCAAAATATCGAGTTCCATCTTCCCGTATAACGAGTTGCTTCTCATACTTCTTCATTATTTCATTTCCTATATTTTCTTTAGTAAGTGCTTCTCGTTGAGCCTCTTTGATTTGTGAGTTGAGATTCATGCGAATTTTTATGTTCATCGCTCGAACTCGAATTGGTTCTCGTTCCTTTCTGCTTAAAGCATCGGCCACCACGTTCGCCTTCCCGGATGATAACGAATTTCACAATCATAGTCGTTTATCAGCTCGACCCACCTACGTTGCCTCATGTTCAACTGTTTCTGATCAAAAATATGTTGAAGACTTTTATGATCAGTAAACACAGTGCATCTAACCCCATATAAGTAGTGTCTCCATATCTTCAACGCAAACACGACTGCTCCCAGTTCTAGATCATGCGTCGTATAATTCCGCTCGTGAATCTTCAATTGTCGGGATGCGTATGCAATAACTTTATTTCGTTTCATAAGAACACAACCAAAACCTTGTCGCGAAGCGTCACAATATATTTCAAAATCATCGTTCCCTTCAGGTAACGATAAAATAGGCGCCGTAGTTAACTTCTTCTTCAGTAATTGAAATGCGTTCTCCTGCTCCGAGGTCCATTCGTATTTCTTCCCTTTTTGCGTTAATGCTGTCAATGGCTTAGCTATTCGGGAAAAATCTTGAATAAACCTTCTATAATAACCGGCTAAACCCAAAAATTGGCGTATCTGCATTGGTGTTTTAGGAGTCTCCCATTTTTCAATGGCCTCAATTTTAGCTGGATCAACCTGAATTCCTTTGCTACTAACAACGTGACCAAGAAATTGCACTTCTTTCAACCAGAAAGCACACTTAGAAAATTTAGCGTATAGCTGTTCTTTTCTCAACAACTCTAATATTAACCTTAAATGCTGCTCATGCTCTTGCTCACTCTTGGAATAGATAAGAATGTCATCAATGAAAACAATAACAAACTTATCTAAATATTGACTACAAACTCGATTCATGAGGTCCATGAATACAGCTGGCGCATTCGTCAATCCAAACGGCATGACCAAAAATTCGTAATGACCGTAACGTGTCCGAAAAGCAGTTTTCGGTATATCTTCTTCTTTGACGCGTAATTGATGATAGCCCGATCTTAGGTCAATTTTCGAGTACACACATGATCCTTGGAGTTGATCAAATAAGTCGTCAATTCTCGGTAGTGGATACCGATTTTTGATAGTTAACTTATTTAATTCACGATAATCTATACACATCCTAAAAGATCCATCTTTCTTTTTAACAAATAGAATCGGAGCTCCCCACGGTGAAGTACTTGGTCGTATGAATCCACGATCCAGTAATTCTTTTAACTGACTCTGAAGTTCTTTTAACTCAGACGGTGCAAGTCTATATGGAGCACGGGCAACTGGTGCAGCTCCTGGTACTAAATCTATTTGAAATTCTACAGATCTAAATGGAGGTAATCCCGGCAACTCTTCCGGAAAAACTTCAGGAAAATCTCTTGCCACAGGCACGTCATTGATGCACTTCTCTTTTTCTTTCTTTTCGACTTTATTAACATGTGCTAGAATAGCATAACATCCCTTTTCTAAACACTTCTTGGCTTTCAAACAGCTAATGAGTTTTAGCTTTGAGTTACCCTTCTCTCCATAAATCATCACCGGCATTTTATCCTTACAAGGAATGCGAATTGCCTTCTTGGCACACACAACTTCAGCTCCTACTTTGGACATCCAGTCCATGCCGACTATTACATCAAAACTTCCTAATTCTACGGGTATCAAGTCAATTTTAAACGTTTCTCCGGCTAAATTTATTTTACAATCACGACAAATTTTATCGGCTTTAATTAGTTTACCATTAGCTAACTCAATCATGTACTTAGCATCTAGAGGTAATGATGAACAATTCAATTTAGTGTAAAAATTTCTACACACGTAACTTCTATCGGCACCAGTATCAAATATAATAGATGCTGATAAGTTATTAATGGTAAACGTACCCGTAACAAGCTCCGGGTCTTCACATGCCTCTCTAGCATTAATAATAAATGCTCTCCCACGTGCAGGTCCGATATTCTTCTCAGGATTCGGGCACTGGCTCTTATAGTGACCTTGTTTTCCACACCCATAACAAGTAATGGTAGCCAAAGCAGTTCTATTTGCATTGGTGGCAGGAGTCTTTGTACCATTTGTATTTGTAACGAGAGCCCTACAATCTTCAGCAAGATGACCCTTTCGATTACATTTGTTGCATACCACATTACAGTAGCCAGAGTGATGTTTGTGGCATCGGTTACATAAAGGATTTTGTCCTTTGTAACCAAAGCTTAAACCACTACCCGCACCTTGCGTGATTTCTTGTTTCTTAAAAGATTGTTGTTGGTTACCTCGATCATAATTTCCATTCCACTTTCTTTTGTTACCTGATACCTTCACATCAGTATTGGATACTTTCTTATCCATGATGACCTGATCCATTAGCTCGTTTGCCATGGTTATAGCTTCATGAATTGTCTTAGGTTTCGATGCTGTAACATTTGCCTTGACCTTTTTGGGCAAACCATCTTTGTACATTTCAATCTTCCGTTCTTCGGTTGGAACCAATTCAGGACATAGCAAAACTAATTCCATGAATCGCTGATTGTAGTTGGTGATTTCAGTACCAACAACCTTCAGGCTTCGTAATTCATCTTCCAACTTCCTAACCTCGTTCCTTGGACAATACTCGTTGATTAACATTATTTTGAATTCTTCCCATGGAGTATCATAAGCTACATCTCCTCCTCCAGCCTTCACATAATTTTTCCACCACGTGAGTGCACTATCTTGTAAAGTGCACGATGCATACTTGGTCATGTCCTTTTCAACACAACCACTGATTTTAAACACAGTCTCCATCTTTTCTATCCACCGGGTTAAACCGATCGGTCCTTCTGTTCCACTGAATGATGAGGGCTTGCAAGCTTGAAAAGTTTTGTAGGTGCATCCTACACGAGGATTTGGGTTAACTGCAGCAGCTCTTGCAGCCTCGACCCATAACATTCTGTCGTTCACTCGCTGGTTGATGAATTCCTCGACTTCTTGTTCCGTCATTCGATTCAATCGCGCCATATTCTTCTATAAGAATGAAAAGAAAATAATTATTCACATGGAATATTATAGATGTAGTGTATATTTACAGTACATTATAGCTTATTAATAATATGAACCAGGTATTATTATAAAAGCCTTTTCTTCTTATTAGCGTTTTATAATTATATCTAGGGTAGTACCTACCCGTTAATGTCCATACTTAATAGCTTAGTACAGAACCAATTACTATCATCTAAATAATACTTAACCATGGAAAATTATTGCATTTCATACTTCACTATTTTACATATGCTTATCTTACATCGAACATTAAGCAAACCACACTAATAATATTATACAAAACATTATATGATCCCATGGTTTAATACGGCAGCGCATCGTTTGGTCTATTTTCTAGGACGTTTAGGTTCAAAGAATCGCTTAACGCTTATCCTGGCTGTCTGCCTATATTTTGGCTGTGGTGCTGAAGAACTGGATGTCGGGATAGAACGAATAGGAATAGCGGGAATAGGGGTGGTAGTGTCTAGTGGAGTTGGTGCCACATCATCCTCACTAAACTCGGGATTTGAATTTTCTAATTCATTAGCCTTTCGTTTCTTTCCTAGTTCGAACTTGTCTTTTGTAATTTCCTGTATTTCTTCCTCGGGTTCACTTTCCTCCTCGGGTTCACTTTCCTCCTCGGGTTCACTTTCCGGGTTCTCTATAGTCGGTTCATCCGGAATTTGTGAGTCTTCCCCAAAGATATTATTTTCGTCATCAGATAGGTTAATGACTGGAACACCATCTGAAGATTCTGGTTCGGAGTCGCTGAATGTGATAACAAGTTTTGAGCCCGACATCTATCACACAACAACTAACCCATTAGTACTACATAATATTTACATATAAATTTTAACCATCAATGATAAGCAATGGTTTTTAAATCAGACCCGGTCAACGTCCAGACTTACTAATGTATCCTAACGACTTATCAGTTAGACACACTAATGCAAACCTGGTTCGCTAAGACCACCGCTCTGATACCACATGTCATAACCCGTCCTTAACCATAAGAACGAGTTAGATAACGTATGATTTCATTGCGAGGTATTGACCTCTATATGCGACATTTTTAAAAGAACAATTGCATTTATTTTACATTACAAACCATAACTCTTATTTTAATACAAGCTTTAGACAATAAAAAGATGATTATCGTTTAGCGATAATCTTAGACTTACAAACTTTACATGTGATGATAACAATACGATTTCTAGCATATTTTACATTACAATTCCTCGGATATGCAGTTTTGTTTTTGACACAAATATGCGTACACATGATCTTGCTTAAATTCAACATGTTGCAGCGGAAGCTTTTAGTTATCACCTGAGAATAGACATGTTTAAAACGTCAACATAAAGTTGGTGAGATATAGGTTTAATGCCGGCAGCGGTATAAATATAGACCACAAGATTTCATATGTAAACATTTTAATAAAAATATTCTAAGTGGTTGAGCACTTGGTAACCATACTTAACATTTAATCACGTCGCATATTCCCTTTATTATGAAATCTTACTACACCGTACCAAGTGTAGTCACCGAAACGAAGTACTGTGCAACCGTTGAATACTGGTCGTCCAGTCCGGTTGGGGTTGTCAGGCCCGATAGATCTATCAACAGGATTCGCGTTTACAATACCGCTGTAAATAGTAGTTACCAAGCTACAGGGAAGTATGCCAGTGGTACAACTCAACGTAGAATATATTTTTCAGTTACTTGTGTCCATATCGTAAAACATAAAATACATGTATTCTCATCCCGAAATATTTAGAGTTTGAAAGTGGGACTATATACTCACTTTTGCCTTGAAGATATATATATATTTTGACTTGGTCTCCGGTTGATATCACGAACCTATCCATATATAATATATCAATATATTTTCATTTTAAACAATCGTCACGTATATATACTTATAATACTTTTAATGTCTTCTTAGTCCGTAGTTAGCAATTCAATTTTAATGGTTCATATTTAGGTGTTTAATAAATAAATAAAACCCCCATCGAAATAAATAAAACCCCCATCGTATTCGTATTGGTCGGGATTAATCTTGACCCATGGTACATATATTGTCAAGAAGACGTATTGCGTACAATCATGGGATCTTATGATTAATCTTCTCGTATTGTTTACGGGTGATCCTGAAATATATAAAATTAAATTATGAGTACATATATATAAAATATCATGTTATTTTAGAAAGATGTGATTTATTTAATTTTTCTCCAATTATTTTCGTGGCTAAACTAGTTTTGGATATCCGATCTTGTTTTAGTCATAGTTTCTTCGTTACAACTCCATTTTCGTTGGTTCAACTTGCCACTTCCTTGGATCGAGTCCTTCTTTAAGAATATGAACTATAAATACCTTAGTTTGTATTCGAAATCACAGGTCATAGGTCAAACTTTGGTGAAACTTATGAAGTTAATCATTTTCCCTTATGCAAACAACATTAAATGATTATTTTTCTAAAAATACTTATACTTTGAGTTAAATCATGAAATTTTTATGTGTTATCATTTTCATAGTAAATATCATTTTTCCAGAAAATAAACCTCCAATTCAAGGTTCAAAATAGTTTTTAATTATCCAACCCAAAACAGCCCCCGGTTGCACTCCGACGTCGTAAATTCAGTTTTTAAGATGTTCTTTGAAAAACCAAGTTATACCTTGTTAAATTAGCATATATTTATGATATATTACAGGTCTTGAAGTATTTTAAAAGTTAAGTTAGAAGGATCTATTTAGTTTTCAAACAAGTTTGAAATCATTCAAACTATGTTCTTGTTGTTAAAATTGTATACCATAAAATAAGATAACTATATATATATATGAATCGAATAAGGTTATGAACAAAGTTACTACCTCAAGTTACTTGGACAAGATTGCTGTAAAAGAGGAGTAAAAACCTAGAACCAAAAGAGTGATGGAGTTGGATGAAAGATTGGAAGCAACTTAAGACATAAACTTGAAATGAAAGATGTATTTTTGTAGTGTTTTTGTTTGATCTTGTTATGGTGGTGTTTAAGGTGATTCTTGAGAGGATTTTTGCTGAAGTTCTTAGAGATACATGAAGCTAGTAAGTATGTGTTCCTAACTAGAGAAGTAATGTGGTAAAAATTGAAAATGGATGGAAGTATTTAAGGTGGTGGTGGCGTGATTTATGGTATACAAGGACAAGTTCACATGTTGTAATCTTGTGTAATTAGTCATACAATCATACAAAAGTAATTACCTTATACATAAGGCATGAACAAGGGCTGGTTAGTGGTGATTTGATGTGTATATACTAATAGTAAATACGTATAGAAGCTAGGTATGTTACGGGTACATATACCGTAGATATACGTATAGAAATCTTGTGAAAATGGAACGAGGATTCAAATATAGTTATCTTTTGTGAATATACTTATATTGTTTTATGTATTTAAGTTCTTAAAAAGTGATTAAATACATTACATATACGATATATGTATAAACATTATAGGTTATAAGTATTTATATCAAAGAACGTTACGTATGGTTATTGTTTTGAAAACTTAAGTTAGTAGTTTCAAAATATACATATATCTTATTGTTATTAATACAAAATGAAATATTAAAACATCCTTAGATTATGTTAAATATGTATATATACATATATATACACAAACGTATAATTATCATATATTATATAGTTCGTGATATCATCGGTCAAACTAGACGGTCAAACGTTGTGTAAAACTCTTTTCAAAAACATAAGTCTCAACATTTTGGATTGCTTATCATGTTGGTAAGGTTTAATTTATGTAAATATTAATCTTATAAGTATAGATCAATCGTAAAAGTCCGGGTCATTACAGCAGTCGAAGGTCAATTGAATATATGAACATCGTTTCAAAATTTTCTATGCTCAACATTACATACTTTACTTATCGTATCGAAATCATATAAAGATTAAGTTTAAATTTGGTCGGAAATTCCCGGGTCATCACAGTACCTACCCGTTAAAGAAATTTCGTCCCGAAATTTGAGTGAGGTCGTCATGGCTAACAATAAATATGTTTTCCTGACGAATATGAGTTGATAAAAAGAGTTTTATTACTATAGAGTAATATGGATAAGACAATTCGATTACTCGAAAAGTACTGATGAAGCTATCACTAAATGGTGAAATGAGAAAGACTAGTTTCATCATAACTTTTGACTAGTCATGGTTGGATTTAGAAAATAAGATGTATTTTAACTTTTGACGTTGTCTTGGTTGAATTTCGGAATTCAAGGGATTTAAAAGAAAATCTTGAAAAGCTATAAGATCTGATTCTTCGGCGAATAAGGAAATTAAGATCTCTCTAATTAAATACGGTGATCTGCTTCGATTACTCTGTCTGATATTTCCATTATAAATTAAACTCTTCCGTTCCATTATTCTCACCATTCCTATACTTTCCTTCTTGTTTCATACATCCAAAAGATTCTGAAAATGCTTAATCCTGTTCTGATCCTTGTCCTCATCCTTACTATCGCAACAATCATTCTCTTTTTCCAACTTCCACCAGAGGAATCTGCTTTCTTCTACTTCGCCCATGGGATTATAATGTTTTTAATTCTCCCGTATCTTTATGTTGCGATAAACAATGATATACACGGTTTGTAATTTATGTGTTATTATCGGGCTTTATATTCTCCCTTATATTTCAAAGCTCTATGCTTTTGTTTTCTCTTCCTGACTTCAAGTCAAGCGAATAATGGTCCAGAATTTGTATATATAGAGTTTCGAATGATTATAATGTTCTAAGCAGGAAGGAACGTGATAGCACGATTTGATTTTCAAATTTATCAACATCACGGAAGATAGAACCATCAAGAATACATTTTCTTGATTTGTTCCGGAGTTAAGTAGAATGAAAGAGTTATGTAACTTGGCACATGATGACGTTAGAGTCTGTGAATCATCACGTTTCATTAGAACTCAGCATGACTTACTGTAATATAATCACGTTTGATCAAGTGTCATTATATTATACTAACTCATGCATCAGTTCCCAACATTACTTCAATAACATTCATATTTTAAGCTCGAAAGTTTACAGAATATAGAAACTAACAGTTTCTATATGATGTAATACTGATAGCATGAAGAGATTAATGATTTCAGATAAGAATAGTTATAAAAATATCTCCAGAAATATGGAGGATATTTATAATGAAAGATACGATAATATCACGGAATATCTAAGATCAGAGGATGATAGAAACTATTATCTACAAGGGTTTAGAGTAAGGAGCAAGATATTCACTAAAGACTTTAGCAGACATTGAATCATTTGGATTCTTTGAAGTCAAACTTATTCTTTGTGATTTGTCCACGGCTTTCTTCCTAGTTTCGCATAATCTGCTTTTTGGTACTAAATTTTCTATTGAATGTTTCCAATATAATGATACACAGGAAGCACGAGGAGGTATATAATTTCAGACGAGAATAATTATGAAAATATCCTCAGAAATATCGAAGATATTGATGATGATATTTTGGAATTTCTAAGTTCGATGGTTGATGGAGAAAGATTTTCTGCAAGATTTTAACATGACTTCGGAGTAAGATATTCTCTAAAGATTTCAACGGATCTAGAATTACCTGAATCCTTTGAATATAGGGTTTGGTCCTTGTATTTGTCCTTGGTCTCCTTCATTGGTAGCTCAATCTGTTTTTCAATACCCAATTTTCTATCGAGCGTTCCTAACACTCCTTTCTTTATCATCAAACTTTTGGTCGTTTAGACCATCTACCATTTTTCTGTTTCCTCTGCATTTAATGCTATGATATCTGAATCATCGGTTATTAATCCGAGGTAGTTTCAGGAAAATTGTGTTTTTAGATGATTAAACGCTGATGGTAATATGGTGGAATATGAAAGGTTCCCTGGTAACAATAAAAGAGCACGCGTATATATCGACGTTATAATAAGGTTGTTTCGTATGAAAAGTCGAAGTTGTCTTGTTGGAGTTGTGACAAAACTGGCTATCTTGAACAGCAGATGCAAAGTTATTTTCGGTAATAATAACGCTAAAGAAGCTAGCACAGATACGTGTTAAACGTTTACTCAGGTTTCGAGTATTTTCAGGTGCATGACTATATGCATCAATCTTTTCTTCCGTAGATGAAATGCGGTTGGTTCATCCTCTCGATTGTGGTGTTTTCAAGATTCATGAAAGGTTTGATCGCAGATTGTAATCGTCAAGATACAAATGAGATTTAGATGAAATCAAGTGGCAAACTTGAAGAATTTTTTAGTTTCATATATGATAATCAATATTTTAATTCATTTTAATTGTCCAATGTTATTAGTCCACAGTCGATAGTCCACAGTTAACAGTCTAATAATTTATATATAGTTTAATATATAATATTCGAATTAATTAATAAATATCGTGACCCGTATACATGTCTCAGACTCGATCACAACTCAAAGTATATATATTATTTGAGAATCAACCTCAACCCTGTATAGAGAACTCTATCATTACTGCATATAGAGCGTCTATGGTGATTCCAAATAATATATATAGATGCGTCGATATGATATGTCAAAACCTTGTATACGTGTTCCGATATTTAAAGTGCGTAAAATAAATAACAGAAATTAAATGACGATAAATAAAGTGCGTAAAGTAAATAACAGAAATTAAATGACGATAAATAAAATTGCGAGAATGTAAATTGCGATAAATAAACTACGATAAATAAATTGCGATAATTAAATGGTAATATGGAATTAACAGTTAGCTAGGAACAGTTAGCTAGGATTTTGTTAGCGGGGATTCTTAATAGAATTTCATATTGTTAATTAATCTGTTTCTAATCAATTTTTATTGTGTCCATTATGTAACGACCCTGGATTTTCCAACGTTTATTTATTATTAATTATTATTATTAATACGTGTGATTAAACGAATGTATGTAATTACATTTACATGTTGCCATGATTGCCCGTACTTGACTTTTAAGTGCCCGAAACGTCTTTGTGACGCACGAAACTTCACGAATAATATTTTTAGATATTATTTACATTCATGATTAAGTTTATTAATCATTTCAATTAACTAAAGTTGTTAGTTAATTACATGGGCTTTTATTGGACTTATTTGTTAATTTATTGAACTTGGGCTTTGATTAATGTTGTGGACTCTTGATATTGGGCTTCCAAGCCCACCCTACATTTTAAATGGACTTAATTAGCCCATAAGACTTGTAAGTAGTACTTGTACATGGAAACTAGTTAGTTACTTCATTAAGAATCTAGTTACCTTATAATCCCCATGAGACCACATCTAATATCCATCTTTTGTAAGCTTTTCATGCTAATAACCAACAAACACTCCCCATCTCCCTCCCATGCTGCTGACCGCCAGCTTAGTGGCCCTTTAGGGGTGTTTTTGTTTCAAATTTTCCATTATCTTATTCACTAGAACTCTCTCATTTCACACACACACAATTACTTGTAATTTCTCTCAACTTTTTCTCTCTTTTCTCTCTATTTTTGGTAAGTAACTTGAGCATCTCTTCCTTCTTTTTTTTCTTGCCAAAACCGTGGCCCAACAACCCACAATCATCATCTTCTTTTGTTACTTGTTGTTGTTAGTTGTTACATGTAATTGTTAGTTGTTCTTTACTAGTTACAAGATCAAACTTACTAGTTTAATTCTTCATAATATCTTGTATTTATCAAGAATACTCAAGAACATAACTTACTAGTTATGGTTCTACATATACTTTCTTAAAAGATTGCAAGTTCATGTGTTGATTAAACTCATACTTGAAGTTCATGAAGTAAACTTTAAAGTTTACTTTCTAAAGATCAAACTTTGGTTTGAATCTTTAAAGTATGAACAACCATGAACAAATTACATGTTTACTTAGTTTACTTCTTCTTGCACTTTACTTTCATGTAATTAGTTTAAATGGTCAAGTACTACAAGTTAGTCTTGATCTCATTAATCTTGAACTAAAAGTTAACCTTGAAAGTTCAAGAACACACAAATAAGTTTTCTTTAAATATAACCTTGTATACTTATGCTTGATCTAGACTTTTGAGTCTTGGATCTTCAAGATCTAACTAAGAACTATGTTCTACATTTTAAGATCTTGATTATTTAGCTTACTTTCAAGTTTAGAGTTCAATATTTCTATTATAGTTCATGTAAGTGTCAAACCTAAGACTTTGATGTAACTTTGGTTCATCAATCTACATGCAACTCTTAAGTGAGTTGTGCTTCATGTCTTAGACTTGCACTAGGGTTATGATGGTCAAGACTTGGTTAAGATGATGTAGATACATCAATGAGTTGTACACTTGAAGCTATATGCATCAAGTATGAGAACCATGATGAACATCAAGCACCAAGACCACCGGAACTCACTTAAACTTACTGTTTCTGTCCAAACCCTACTGACCTGCTGTTTCTGTAACAGACCAATAGACCTGGTGTAGTGACCCGAACTTTTCCATGTTTATATATATTAATTGAGATTGATATTTACATGATTAAATGTTTCCAACATGTTAAGCAATCAAACTTGTTAAGACTTGATTAATTGAAATATGTTTCATATAGACAATTGACCACCCAAGTTGACCGGTGATTCACGAACGTTAAAACTTGTAAAAACTATATGATGACATATATATGGATATATATATAGTTAACATGATACTATGAAAAGTAAACATATCATTAAGTATATTAACAATGAACTACATATGTAAAAACAAGACTACTAACTTAATGATTTTTAAACGAGACATATATGTAACGATTATCGTTGTAAAGACATTTAATGTATATATATCATATTAAGAGATATTCATACATGATAAAATCATGATAATATAATAATTTAAAATCTCATTTGATATTATAAACATTGGGTTAACAACATTTAACAAGATCGTTAACCTAAAGGTTTCAAAACAACACTTACATGTAACGACTAACGATGACTTAACGACTCAGTTAAAATTTATATACATGTAGTGTTTTAATATGTATTTATACACTTTTGAAAGACTTCAATACACTTACCAAAATACTTCTACTTAACAAAAATGCTTACAATTACATCCTCGTTCAGTTTCATCAACAATTCTACTCGTATGCACCCGTATTCGTACTCGTACAATACACAGCTTTTAGATGTATGTACTATTGGTATATACACTCCAATGATCAGCTCTTAGCATCCCATGTGAGTCACCTAACACATGTGGGAACCATCATTTGGCAACTAGCATGAAATATCTCATAAAATTACAAAAATATGAGTAATCATTCATGACTTATTTACATGAAAACAAAATTACATATCCTTTATATCTAATCCATACACCAACGACCAAAAACACCTACAAACACTTTCATTCTTCAATTTTCTTCATCTAATTGATCTCTCTCAAGTTCTATCTTCAAGTTCTAAGTGTTCTTCATATATTCTACAAGTTCTAGTTACATAAAATCAAGAATACTTTCAAGTTTGCTAGCTCACTTCCAATCTTGTAAGGTGATCATTCAACCTCAAGAAATCTTTGTTTCTTACAGTAGGTTATCATTCTAATACAAGGTAATAATCATATTCAAACTTTGGTTCAATTTCTATAACTATAACAATCTTATTTCAAGTGATGATCTTACTTGAACTTGTTTTCATGTCATGATTCTGCTTCAAGAACTTCGAGCCATCCAATCGCCAACGTTGAAGCTAGATCCATTTTTCACTTTTCCAGTAGGTTTATCCAAGGAACTTAAGGTAGTAATGATGTTCATAACATCATTCGATTCATACATATAAAGCTATCTTATTCGAAGGTTTAAACTTGTAATCACTAGAACATAGTTTAGTTAATTCTAAACTTGTTCGCAAACAAAAGTTAATCCTTCTAACTTGACTTTTAAAATAAACTAAACACATGTTCTATATCTATATGATATGCTAACTTAATGATTTAAAACCTGGAGACACGAAAAACACCGTAAAACCGGATTTACGCCGTCGTAGTAACACCGCGGGCTGTTTTGGGTTAGTTAATTAAAAACTATGATAAACTTTGATTTAAAAGTTGTTATTCTGAGAAAATGATTTTTATTATGAACATGAAACTATATCCAAAAATTATGGTTAAACTCAAAGTGGAAGTATGTTTTCTAAAATGGTCATCTAGACGTCGTTCTTTCGACTGAAATGACTACCTTTACAAAAACGACTTGTAACTTATTTTTCCGACTATAAACCTATACTTTTTCTATTTAGATTCATAAAATAGAGTTCAATATGAAACCATAGCAATTTGATTCACTCAAAACGGATTTAAAATGAAGAAGTTATGGGTAAAACAAGATTGGATAATTTTTCTCATTTTAGCTACGTGAAAATTGGTAACAAATCTATTCCAACCATAACTTAATCAACTTGTATTGTATATTATGTAATCTTGAGATACCATAGACACGTATACAATGTTTCGACCAATCATGTCGACACATCTATATATATTTCGGAACAACCATAGACACTCTATATGTGAATGTTGGAGTTAGCTATACAGGGTTTGTAACATCCCGCGTTTTTCCGTTAAATTTATTTTTAACACCGTCTTTTTTTTTTAAATAATATCTTTCGCTATTTAAATTCCCAATTTCCGTTGACTAACGTTTATAATATTCTCGTTATTTAATTATAACATCACTCGTCTACTCGAGCGTTTTTTTAAAATATTCGTTTGGTTAAATCCCGCACCCGCTTCTAAACTCGAGGGACTAAAATTGACACGGGGCAAACTAGTTGACTAGGTCAACTAGTCCACCCCAATCACCACCATTCAATCCCTCCATCTCTCTCTCTTTCTCTCTAGCAAGAACACACACAAACCCCAACTTCATAGAATCATCATCTAAATTCGGGATTGGAAGCAAACTTCAAAACAAATTACATATTTGGAATCCTCTCTTCATCCTCTACAATTTGATACCAACTTCATCTCGTTTGGGTAACATTTCTAAAACTCTAGATTTCTCTAAATTCGTGTTTTTGATTTGAAATGGTGTTAGTTAGTGTCTATGGCTCAAGTCTAACATGAATATATGTTTGGTTTGCTCGATTTGTTGTTTTTGGAGTAACTAGCATGAACTTGAAATGGGTGTGCTTAATCCTTGATTTTGGATGAGTTAATGTTGTTAGATTGTTAAAGTGCATGTTTTAATTGTGTTACTAGTATCACTAGCTTCGTTTTGATGCGTAGGTTGATTAAGAAAACTTCAAAAACCCGATTAATGATTTTGTGATGTTTGACTAGGGTTTGATAGTTCTTGACATGAACTTTTGATGCTTGAATGCCATGGAATGTTAATTGTTAGTGTTTAGTTGTAATGTATGCCTCATTACCTTCAAAACGGCATATCATATGTGAGAATTGGATTCCCGAAACTCAAAATGCATTTGATGAACTTGAAAATTTGAAAATAGACTTTTAATGATCACTTGACGAGAAATCGGTTATGGAAAATGTTGTTTTTGTTTGATGAAACATGTTTAGTTGTGTTCCTTGTCAAAAGAGCTTTCCAACGGTATAAGATACGCTTTCTAATTGTTTACGGTTTGAGTTTTGCGTTTGTTTGAAATTTTACCAAGCCTTGAACAAGTGAAACAGGCCTGGGACCAGGCCACGGCCATTGTCGCGGCGCGACAGGCCTGGCCGCGGCGCGACATAAGCCGCGTCCAGATTCTGTTTCCCTTGACCTTTTTACTAAAAATGTTTGACATGTTCTAGACCTCCAATCTACATGCAACTTGTTTTAACATGCTTATATATGAATAACTAGCATAGAAAAATAGTTCGGGACCCGACCCGAACGTGTTGACTTTTTCGTTGACTTTGACCAAGTTTGACTTTTAGTCAAACTTAACCAAACTTTTATACAATCGTTCTAACATGCTTTTATACTTGATTCTTGCATGAAACTTGACAACGTGATTCACATGCTATACTTAATCGAGTCGTAACGAGCCATAGGACTAATTGAACACATTTCACCCGACCTTGTGTCGTAACCGGTTAATTGATATAACTTACTTGTTTAGGTCAAGGCTAAGCAACTTTCATGCACACGTTTACTTGTTGAAGTACTTTTATACTCGTGCACTCGAGGTGAGATCATAGTCCCACCTTTTCAACAACTTTTTATACTTTTAAATTGTGGGCTGAGAAACATATACTTTGTTACATTTTGTACTACTTGCTTTTATACTTTGAACACAAGTACAAGGAAAACAAACATTCCACAGCGAGTTAGAACAAAAATCCTCAATTCGATTATCATTAGTTACACTTGCAGGGTGTAAGCGAGAACTTATATTGTGTGGCCATACGGGTTTGACAAACCCTCATTTCGAACGGTTCGCTACCGTCTACAGATGAAATATATTTTCGAGAATCAGTGTTTGTTCTAGCACTAAGTGATGGGGTATACAATGGAAGGAAACGTTAAGTCTTGATAATTGGGTGCTCGCGAACTAACTTTTGGAATGCAACTTTTGGATGATCAATTTATGGAAATACTAAATCTTGTGGTTCAAAATATAACATTTACTAATACACCTATGATTTCACCAACGTTTTTCGTTGACAGTTTTCTATATGTTTCTCAGGTTCATACATGGCTATTTGATACATGCTTCCGCGTACATTCATACTTGCTTGGGGTCAAGCATACATGCATACACTCTGATTTCTTGCTTGGAGTCAAGCATACATACATGCATACGCTAGTGATAGCATCTTTGGGTTCAAACATATTGTTTACATACTTACGCTATTTATAGCAACTGTGATTTTAAACTAATTATGTCGCAAGATATTTCATTTGTACTTTACTACTTTTGTAAACTTAAACTTGTTGTCGATCCGTTTGGTGAACTAAACTTTGCAAGTCATGCACGTTTCAAATGAATGCGACATAATTTTGGTCAAACGCGTCTCATATAGAGACTATGACCACGCAACGGGACCTAAGTAGCGGCGCCGTCAATGACGATTTGGTCGGGTCGTTACAGATGGTATCAGAGCGTTGGTTGTAGGGAACTAGGATGTGCATTAGTGTGTCTAACAGAGTCGTTAGGACGCATTAGTGAGTCTAGACTACAACCGGATAGTTAACATTTGCATTCTGACATACATTTGCTATAGATAGCACTTACTTGACTACTTGTGCATTATACTTGAATCATTCTTAGGCAAACTTTTTAATGGTACCCAACCTTCATCATACGAACTCGTATTCCGCCACTTTTTGGTAACACACGTAAATTCAAGATTCATGCGCGTAAGGATGACAACGACTTCATTAGTCACACTTGTTCGGGAACTCTGTCTCCCGGATTGTTATTTGCCACCGTTTCAACTTACTATCGGTTTTCCACTGGTGTTTCTTACTATCTACTTTTTGGTGTTACTACCATCACTACTCTAGGTGAGTATCGTCATCGCTAAATATCACTACGGTTGCGTACTTTTTGTTATCATGATTCGTTACTCTTTTCGTGCCTAAGGGCATTATCGCTTGACTTGAACCGCATTGACGTGAACAATCAACTATACACTTCCCTCGGGGAACGCATCTTCAGAGTTGCACCAATTCTTTCGATTTAATACGAGTCACGTTTGAGACGTCGTTACATTTTGTTTATTTTAGATTTTCGCGATTACACGAACTTGAATCCATAGAGTGATGTGGGAATGGAGGTATGAGTTAGCGTAATATAACGACACTCGATCAACGTGGTTATATTACGGTAAGACATACCAAAGTTCTAGTGACGCGTGATGGTGGTTAGACTCGATCAACCTAAACACCACCATGTGCCATGTACATGACTTCATCTTTTCAGGTTTGGACATCTGAAAACTCCGAGAATATTTATAACAACCATACCGGGGACACACCTTCAATTATTGTCAAATTATATTTATGCTTCCGAATGAATTACCGATTCCATTCGACTTCAACCGTATGTCACACGGGTATACTAGCTCGTCCTCGCACAGTCTTATTGACTAACTACAACTTACTCGTTATGCTCACATCGGGGCGGAAACTTCTTTTGCATCACCCTCGTACTTCCGGTTCAGGAGGTCCTTATTCTAAATTCCCAATGGAGAGAGACTCTCCACGTTATACTAGTATTCACCTCGAGGGTGAATAGTTCCGACGAACGTTTTTCTTTCAGAAACCGAGGAGAACTTGCCCCGACGAACGTTTTTGGAAACCGATAAATCTTCCGCGACGCGAATTTTCTTGAGAAACTTGTCCTAGCTAACGATTTCAATTCCTAGCAAACTTGTTCAATATGCCTTAGGGAAATATACCCCGTTTCGGATCGAGATCCTCGTTTCACTTCTAGATTTTGGAGTGCCTTACAAAAAGCCTCGGGACCGCGTTTAGACATGAGTACCGCGTACCATCCACAACCCGACGGACCGAACAAACATACGATTTAAGTCTTGAAAACCATAATACGAATTTGTATTACCAACTTCAAATTTACTTGAGAAAAGTATTTTCCTTAACCGAATCCTCATACTACAATGATTTTCATTCGATTCTTAACGTCACACCTTTTGAAACCACATATGACTGGAAACGTCATTCTCTTTTGTCGAACAAAGTAAACGATGATCAATTCACCGGGGCCGAGGTTATTCATGAGCGACCGAGAAAACTTATCCATATCCAAGGAAGACCCAACACGACTCGTTGTCGCCAAATGAGCTACGCCGATTTAGACGTAAACATTTCAAATTCCACGTGGGAAACCGCATCACGTTAAGAGTCGCACCTTGGAAAGGTGCAATCCGTTTCGGGAAAACGTAGGAAGCTAAATCCGCGATATTTTGACCCTTTAAATTCTTGGGGTGTTTTGGACCCGTCGCTAGCCGTTTAGACTTTTCCGACTCATTTTGGGGTCTCCGTTATCCTACATTCGATGTATCAACTCAAAGACGTGTTTTGCGAAACGAGAACTTGTTATCTCCTTTGATGAACTCACTATCGACGATAAACCTCACTTCCTTGGAGGACCGATTGAAACCATGAATCATGGAAGCCAAACCTTAAAACAACATATGATCCCGACCGTCAAAATTCGTGGAAATACTCAAGGACGTACCTTCACTTATTCGTAGAATTTACAACGCAAGATCTCGAGTAAGATTCAACAACTAATACTTCCAACTAAATTTCGGGACGAAATTTCTTTTGAGGTGTGGATAATGTAACATCCCGCGTTTTTCCGTTAAATTTATTTTTAACACCGTCTTTTTTTTTTAAATAATATCTTTCGCTATTTAAATTCCCAATTTCCGTTGACTAACGTTTATAATATTCTCGTTATTTAATTATAACATCACTCGTCTACTCGAGCGTTTTTTTAAAATATTCGTTTGGTTAAATCCCGCACCCGCTTCTAAACTCGAGGGACTAAAATTGACACGGGGCAAACTAGTTGACTAGGTCAACTAGTCCACCCCAATCACCACCATTCAATCCCTCCATCTCTCTCTCTTTCTCTCTAGCAAGAACACACACAAACCCCAACTTCATAGAATCATCATCTAAATTCGGGATTGGAAGCAAACTTCAAAACAAATTACATATTTGGAATCCTCTCTTCATCCTCTACAATTTGATACCAACTTCATCTCGTTTGGGTAACATTTCTAAAACTCTAGATTTCTCGAAATTCGTGTTTTTGATTTGAAATGGTGTTAGTTAGTGTCTATGGCTCAAGTCTAACATGAATATATGTTTGGTTTGCTCGATTTGTTGTTTTTGGAGTAACTAGCATGAACTTGAAATGGGTGTGCTTAATCCTTGATTTTGGATGAGTTAATGTTGTTAGATTGTTAAAGTGCATGTTTTAATTGTGTTACTAGTATCACTAGCTTCGTTTTGATGCGTAGGTTGATTAAGAAAACTTCAAAAACCCGATTAATGATTTTGTGATGTTTGACTAGGGTTTGATAGTTCTTGACATGAACTTTTGATGCTTGAATGCCATGGAATGTTAATTGTTAGTGTTTAGTTGTAATGTATGCCTCATTACCTTCAAAACGGCATATCATATGTGAGAATTGGATTCCCGAAACTCAAAATGCATTTGATGAACTTGAAAATTTGAAAATAGATTTTTAATGATCACTTGACGAGAAATCGGTTATGGAAAATGTTGTTTTTGTTTGATGAAACATGTTTAGTTGTGTTCCTTGTCAAAAGAGCTTTCCAACGGTATAAGATACGCTTTCTAATTGTTTACGGTTTGAGTTTTGCGTTTGTTTGAAATTTTACCAAGCCTTGAACAAGTGAAACAGGCCTGGGACCAGGCCACGGCCATTGTCGCGGCGCGACAGGCCTGGCCGCGGCGCGACATAAGCCGCGTCCAGATTCTGTTTCCCTTGACCTTTTTACTAAAAATGTTTGACATGTTCTAGACTGAAATGTCCCGTTCTTATTGATTAAAAACGTTCCATATTAATTGATTTCGTTGCGAGGTTTTGACCTCTATATGAGACGTTTTTCAAAGACTGCATTCATTTTTAAAACAAACCTTAACCTTTATTTCATAAATAAAGGTTTAAAAAGCTTTACGTAGATTATCAAATAATGATAATCTAAAATATCCTGTTTACACACGACCATTACATAATGGTTTACAATACAAATATGTTACATCGAAATCAGTTTCTTGAATGCAGTTTTTACACAATATCATACAAACATGGACTCCAAATCTTGTCCTTATTTTAGTATGCAACAGCGGAAGCTCTTAATATTCACCTGAGAATAAACATGCTTTAAACGTCAACAAAAATGTTGGTGAGTTATAGGTTTAACCTATATATATCAAATCGTAACAATAGACCACAAGATTTCATATTTCAATACACATCCCATACATAGAGATAAAAATCATTCATATGGTGAACACCTGGTAACCGACAATAACAAGATGCATATATAAGAATATCCCCATCATTCCGGGACACCCTTCGGATATGATATAAATTTCGAAGTACTAAAGCATCCGGTACTTTGGATGGGGTTTGTTAGGCCCAATAGATCTATCTTTAGGATTCGCGTCAATTAGGGTGTCTGTTCCCTAATTCTTAGATTACCAGACTTAATAAAAAGGGGCATATTCGATTTCGATAATTCAACCATAGAATGTAGTTTCACGTACTTGTGTCTATTTTGTAAATCATTTATAAAACCTGCATGTATTCTCATCCCAAAAATATTAAATTTTAAAAGTGGGACTATAACTCACCTTCACAGATTTTTACTTCGTCGGGAAGTAAGACTTGGCCACTGGTTGATTCACGAACCTATAACAATATATACATATATATCAAAGTATGTTCAAAATATATTTACAACACTTTTAATATATTTTGATGTTTTAAGTTTATTAAGTCAGCTGTCCTCGTTAGTAACCTACAACTAGTTGTCCACAGTTAGATGTACAGAAATAAATCGATAAATATTATCTTGAATCAATCCACGACCCAGTGTATACGTATCTCAGTATTGATCACAACTCAAACTATATATATTTTGGAATCAACCTCAACCCTGTATAGCTAACTCCAACATTCACATATAGAGTGTCTATGGTTGTTCCGAAATATATATAGATGTGTCGACATGATAGGTCGAAACATTGTATACGTGTCTATGGTATCTCAAGATTACATAATATATAATACAAGTTGATTAAGTTATGGTTGGAATAGATTTGTTACCAATTTTCACGTAGCTAAAATGAGAAAAATTATCCAATCTTGTTTTACCCATAACTTCTTCATTTTAAATCCGTTTTGAGTGAATCAAATTGCTATGGTTTCATATTGAACTCTATTTTATGAATCTAAACAAAAAAATTATAGGTTTCTAGTCGGAAAAATAAGTTACAAGTCGTTTTTGTAAAGGTAGTCATTTCAGTCGAAAGAACGACGTCTAGATGACCATTTTAGAAAACATACTTCCACTTTGAGTTTAACCATAATTTTTGGATATAGTTTCATGTTCATAATAAAAATCATTTTCTCAGAATAACAACTTTTAAATCAAAGTTTATCATAGTTTTTAATTAACTAACCCAAAACAGCCCGCGGTGTTACTACGACGGCGTAAATCCGGTTTTACGGTGTTTTTCGTGTTTCCAGGTTTTAAATCATTAAGTTAGCATATCATATAGATATAGAACATGTGTTTAGTTGATTTTAAAAGTCAAGTTAGAAGGATTAACTTTTGTTTGCGA
Source organism: Rutidosis leptorrhynchoides (assembly GCF_046630445.1). Taxonomy (NCBI): domain Eukaryota; kingdom Viridiplantae; phylum Streptophyta; class Magnoliopsida; order Asterales; family Asteraceae; genus Rutidosis; species Rutidosis leptorrhynchoides. The sequence continues at coordinate 182,307,439 of NC_092342.1, read as the reverse complement.
ACAAGTTTAGAATTAACTAAACTATGTTCTAGTGATTACAAGTTTAAACCTTCGAATAAGATAGCTTTATATGTATGAATCGAATGATGTTATGAACATTATTACTACCTTAATTTCCTTGGATAAACCTACTGGAAAAGAGAAAAATGGATCTAGCTTCAATGGATCCTTGGATGGCTCAAAGTTCTTGAAGCAAAATCATGACACGAAAACAAGTTCAAGTAAGATCATCACTTGAAATAAGATTGTTATAGTTATAGAAATTGAACCAAAGTTTGAATATGATTATTACCTTGTATTAGAATGATAACCTACTGTAAGAAACAAAGATTTCTTGAGGTTGGATGATCACCTTACAAGATTGGAAGTGAGCTAGCAATCTTGAAAGTATTCTTGATTTTATGAAACTAGAACTTTTGGAATTTATGAAGAACACTTAGAACTTGAAGATAGAACTTGAGAGAGATCAATTAGATGAAGAAAATTGAAGAATTAAAGTGTTTGTAGGTGTTTTTGGTCGTTGGTGTATGGATTAGATATAAAGGATATGTAATTTTGTTTTCATGTAAATAAGTCATGAATGATTACTCATATTTTTGTAATTTTATGAGATATTTCATGCTAGTTGCCAAATGATGGTTCCCACATGTGTTAGGTGACTCACATGGGCTGCTAAGAGCTGATCATTGGAGTGTATATACCAATAGTACATACATCTAAAAGCTGTGTATTGTACGAGTACGAATACGGGTGCATACGAGTAGAATTGTTGATGAAACTGAACGAGGATGTAATTGTAAGCATTTTTGTTAAGTAGAAGTATTTTGATAAGTGTATTGAAGTCTTTCAAAAGTGTATGAATACATATTAAAACACTACATGTATATACATTTTAACTGAGTCGTTAAGTCATCGTTAGTCGTTACATGTAAATGTTGTTTTGAAACCTTTAGGTTAACGATCTTGTTAAATGTTGTTAACCCAATGTTTATAATATCAAAAGAGATTTTAAATTATTATATTATCATGATATTATGATGTACGAATATCTCTTAATATGATATATATACATTAAATGTCGTTACAACGATAATCGTTACATATATGTCTCGTTTCAAAATCATTAAGTTAGTAGTCTTGTTTTTACATATGTAGTTCATTGTTAATATAATTAATGATATGTTTACATATCATAATATCATGTTAACTATATATATAACCATATATATGTCATCATATAGTTTTTACAAGTTTTAACGTTCGTGAATCACCGGTCAACTTGGGTGGTCAATTGTCTATATGAAACCTATTTCAATTAATCAAGTCTTAACAAGTTTGATTGCTTAACATGTTGGAAACATTTAATCATGTAAATATCAATCTCAATTAATATATATAAACATGGAAAAGTTCGGGTCACTACAGTACCTACCCGTTAAATAAATTTCGTCCCGAAATTTTAAGCTGTTGAAGGTGTTGACGAATCTTCTGGAAATAGATGCGGGTATTTCTTCTTCATCTGATCTTCACGCTCCCAGGTGAACTCAGGTCCTCTACGAGCATTCCATCGAACCTTAACAATTGGTATCTTGTTTTGCTTAAGTCTTTTAACCTCACGATCCATTATTTCGACGGGTTCTTCGATGAATTGAAGTTTTTCGTTGATTTGGATTTCATCTAACGGAATAGTGAGATCTTCTTTAGCAAAACATTTCTTCAAATTCGAGACGTGGAAAGTGTTATGTACAGCCGCGAGTTGTTGAGGTAACTCAAGTCGGTAAGCTACTGGTCCGACACGATCAATAATCTTGAATGGTCCAATATACCTTGGATTTAATTTCCCTCGTTTACCAAATCGAACAACGCCTTTCCAAGGTGAAACTTTAAGCATGACCATCTCTCCAATTTCAAATTCTATATCTTTTCTTTTAATGTCAGCGTAGCTCTTTTGTCGACTTTGGGCGGTTTTCAACCGTTGTTGAATTTGGATGATCTTCTCGGTAGTTTCTTGTATAATCTCCGGACCCGTAATCTGTCTATCCCCCACTTCACTCCAACAAATCGGAGACCTGCACTTTCTACCATAAAGTGCTTCAAACGGCGCCATCTCAATGCTTGAATGGTAGCTGTTGTTGTAGGAAAATTCTGCTAACGGTAGATGTCGATCCCAACTGTTTCCGAAATCAATAACACATGCTCGTAGCATGTCTTCAAGCGTTTGTATCGTCCTTTCGCTCTGCCCATCAGTTTGTGGATGATAGGCAGTACTCATGTCTAGACGAGTTCCTAATGCTTGCTGTAATGTCTGCCAGAATCTTGAAATAAATCTGCCATCCCTATCATAGATAATAGAGATTGGTATTCCATGTCTGGAGACGACTTCCTTCAAATACAGTCGTGCTAACTTCTCCATCTTGTCATCTTCTCTTATTGGTAGGAAGTGTGCTGATTTGGTGAGACGATCAACTATTACCCAAATAGTATCAAAACCACTTGCAGTCCTTGGCAATTTAGTGATGAAATCCATGGTAATGTTTTCCCATTTCCATTCCGGGATTTCAGGTTGTTGAAGTAGACCTGATGGTTTCTGATGCTCAGCTTTGACCTTAGAACACGTCAAACATTCTCCTACGTATTTAGCAACATCGGCTTTCATACCCGGCCACCAAAAATGTTTCTTGAGATCCTTGTACATCTTCCCCGTTCCAGGATGTATTGAGTATCTGGTTTTATGAGCTTCTCTAAGTACCATTTCTCTCATATCTCCAAATTTTGGTACCCAAATCCTTTCAGCCCTATACCGGGTTCCGTCTTCCCGAATATTAAGATGCTTCTCCGATCCTTTGGGTATTTCATCCTTTAAATTTCCCTCTTTTAAAACTCCTTGTTGCGCCTCCTTTATTTGAGTAGTAATGTTATTATGAATCATTATATTCATAGATTTTACTCGAATGGGTTCTCTATCCTTCCTGCTCAAGGCATCGGCTACCACATTTGCCTTCCCCGGGTGGTAACGAATCTCAAAATCGTAATCATTCAATAATTCAATCCACCTACGCTGCCTCATATTCAGTTGTTTCTGATTAAATATGTGTTGAAGACTTTTGTGGTCGGTATATATAATACTTTTGACCCCATATAAGTAGTGCCTCCAAGTCTTTAATGCAAAAACAACCGCGCCTAATTCCAAATCATGCGTCGTATAATTTTGTTCGTGAATCTTCAATTGTCTAGACGCATAAGCAATCACCTTCGTTCGTTGCATTAATACACAACCGAGACCTTGCTTTGATGCGTCACAATAAATCACAAAATCATCATTCCCTTCAGGCAATGACAATATAGGTGCCGTAGTTAGCTTTTTCTTCAATAACTGAAACGCTTTCTCTTGTTCATCATTCCATTCAAATTTCTTCCCTTTATGCGTTAATGCAGTCAAGGGTTTTGCTATTCTGGAAAAGTCTTGGATGAACCTTCTGTAGTAACCAGCTAGTCCTAAAAACTGGCGTATGTGTTTCGGAGTTTTCGGGGTTTCCCACTTTTCAACAGTTTCTATCTTTGCCGGATCCACCTTAATACCTTCTTTGTTCACTATGTGACCGAGGAATTGAACTTCTTCCAACCAAAATGCACACTTTGAAAACTTAGCGTACAATTCTTCCTTCCTCAATACTTCTAACACCTTTCTCAAATGTTCACCGTGTTCTTGGTCATTCTTTAAGTAAATAAGTATGTCATCAATGAAAACAATGACAAACTTGTCAAGGTATGGTCCACACACTCGGTTCATAAGGTCCATGAACACAGCTGGTGCATTAGTTAAACCAAACGGCATGACCATAAACTCGTAATGACCGTAACGTGTTCTGAAAGCAGTCTTTGGAATATCATCTTCTTTCACCCGCATTTGATGATACCCGGAACGTAAGTCAATCTTTGAATAAACAGACGAGCCTTGTAGTTGATCAAATAAGTCGTCGATTCTCGGTAGTGGGTAGCGGTTCTTGATGGTAAGTTTGTTCAACTCTCGGTAGTCGATACACAACCTGAATGTACCATCTTTCTTCTTGACAAACAAAACAGGAGCTCCCCACGGTGATGTGCTTGGTCGAATGAAACCACGCTTTAAAAGTTCTTGTAATTGGCTTTGCAGTTCTTTCATCTCGCTGGGTGCGAGTCTGTAAGGAGCACGAGCTATTGGTGCAGCTCCTGGTACAAGATCTATTTGAAATTCAACGGATCGATGTGGGGGTAATCCCGGTAATTCCTTCGGAAATACATCGGGAAATTCTTTTGCAATGGGAACATCATTGATGCTCTTTTCTTCAGTTTGTACTTTCTCGACGTGTGCTAGAACAGCATAGCAACCTTTTCTTATTAGTTTTTGTGCCTTCAAATTACTAATAAGATGTAGCTTCGTGTTGCCCTTTTCTCCGTACACCATTAAGGGTTTTCCTTTTTCTCGTATAATGCGAATTGCATTTTTGTAACAAACGATCTCCGCTTTCACTTCTTTCAACCAGTCCATACCGATTATCACATCAAAACTCCCTAACTCTACTGGTATCAAATCAATCTTAAATGTTTCGCTAACCAGTTTAATTTCTCGATTCCGACATATATTATCTGCTGAAATTAATTTACCATTTGCTAATTCGAGTAAAAATTTACTATCCAAAGGCGTCAATGGACAACTTAATTTAGCACAAAAATCTCTACTCATATAGCTTCTATCCGCACCCGAATCAAATAAAACGTAAGCAGATTTATTGTCAATAAGAAACGTACCCGTAACAAGCTCCGGGTCTTCCTGTGCCTCTACCGCATTAATATTGAAAACTCTTCCACGGCCTTGTCCATTCGTGTTCTCCTGGTTCGGGCAATTTCTAATAATGTGGCCTGGTTTTCCACATTTATAACAAACTACATTGGCATAACTCGCTCCGACACTACTTGCTCCGCCATTACTCGTCCCGACACCATTTGTTCCTTTCGTTCTATTAACCCCTGGTCCGTAGACCTCACACTTCGCCGCGCTATGACCATTTCTTTTACACTTGTTGCAAAATTTGGTGCAGAACCCCGAGTGATTCTTTTCACACCTTTGGCATAGCTGCTTCTGATTGTTGTTGTTGTTGCGGTTATTATTGTTGTTGGGATGATTGTTGTAGTTGCTGTTGTTGTTGTTGTTGTTGTTGTTGGGCCGTTTGTTGTAGTTGCGATTGATGTTGCGATTGTTGGGATAATTGTTGCGATTATTGTTGTAATTGCTGTTGTTGTTGTATTGGTGATTCTTATCACCGTTTTCCTCCCACTTTCTTTTGACTTGCTTCACATTGGCCTTTTCAGCAGTCTGTTCTTTAATTCTTTCTTCAATCTGGTTCACTAGTTTGTGAGCCATTCTACATGCCTGTTGTATGGAGGCGGGCTCGTGTGAACTTATATCTTCTTGGATTCTTTCCGGTAATCCTTTCACAAACGCGTCGATCTTCTCTTCCTCATCTTCGAATGCTCCCGGACACAATAGGCACAATTCTGTGAATCGTCTTTCGTACGTGGTAATATCAAATCCTTGGGTTCGTAACCCTCTAAGTTCTGTCTTGAGCTTATTGACCTCGGTTCTGGGACGGTACTTCTCGTTCATCAAGTGCTTGAATGCTGACCACGGTAGTGCGTACGCATCATCTTGTCCCACTTGCTCTAGATAGGTATTCCACCATGTTAACGCAGAACCTGTGAAGGTATGCGTAGCGTACTTCACTTTGTCCTCTTCAGTACACTTACTTATGGCAAACACCGATTCAACCTTCTCGGTCCACCGTTTCAATCCGATCGGTCCTTCGGTTCCATCAAATTCCAAAGGTTTGCAGGCAGTGAATTCTTTGTAGGTGCATCCTACACGATTTCCTGTACTGCTAGATCCAAGGTTATTGTTGGTATGTAGCGCAGCCTGTACTGCGGCTATGTTTGAAGCTAGAAAAGTACGGAATTCCTCTTCATTCATATTCACGGTGTGTCGAGTAGTCGGTGCCATTTCCTTCAAAATAGTTAAATGGAACAAGTTAATCATACAGAATATTAAGAGTAGTTAATAGTATTTCGTAGCATAATATGAACTCATTTATAAAAGCTTTTTCTTCATATTAGCGTTTTATAAGTTTAAATTCGGGTAGTACCTACCCGTTAAGTTCATACTTAGTAGCTAATATACAATTTAACTACTACAATTCTATATGAAAAACTGATTGTAATAATATTTTGCGTTCAAACTTTTATACAATATTTTACAAACTTACAATACCGCTTATTTTACATAAAGCATGAAATATAGCACACAATAACTTTGATACAAGATAGTTGTGAAGACAATTCTAGCTAGTACACAAGTCGTTCAGCAAAGGCAATAAAGACACGTAATTCATACGTCCAGAAACAAGTCATGCATTCTGGTTTTACTAGGACTACTTCCCATCCTTGGTCTTGTGCAACATAACCGTTATGGCCGTTGATAAGACAGCGTGTTGTAACGTCATCAAAGGGACGAGGGTTACGTAATGTCCAACAGTCCCGTAATAATCTAAAAACCTCATTTCTTACCCCAATTACCGACTCCGTCACTTGTGGAAACGTTTTGTTTAATAGTTGTAGCCCGATGTTCTTGTTCTCACTTTGGTGAGAAGCGAACATTACTAATCCGTAAGCATAACATTCTTCTTTATGTTGCATGTTAGCCGCTTTTTCTAAATCACGAAGTCCAATATTCGGATATATTGAGTCAAAATAATTTCTTAACCCGTTGCGTAAAATAGCATTTGGGTTCCCCGCAATATATGCGTCAAAGTAAACACATCGTAACTTATGGGTTTCCCAATGTGATATCCCCCATCTTTCAAACGAAAGTCTCTTATAAACCAAGACATTCTTGGAACGTTCTTCGAATGTCTTACAAACTGATCTCGCCTTAAATAGTTGTGCCGAAGAATTCTGGCCGACTCTAGACATGATTTCATCAATCATGTCTCTGGGTAGGTCTCTTAAAATATTGGGTTGTCTATCCATTTTGTGTTTTTAAACTGTAAAATAGACAAGAGTTAGATTCATAAAAAAAAATACTTATTAATACAAGCAATTTTTACATATATCATAAAGCATAAGAACACTATATTCCATATATTACACCACACGAATACAACTATCTTATTCCGACTCGCTCGTTTCTTCTTCTTCGGTTTTGGTTCGTTTTGCCAAGTTTCTAGGGATATATGATGTTCCCCTAATACGAGCCGTCGTTGTCCACATTGGTTTAGAAAAACCTGGTGGTTTAGAGGTTCCCGGGTCATTGTTACAACTTAAGGACTTCGGGGGTTGACGATACATATAAAGTTCATCGGGGTTGGAATTAGATTTCTCTATTTTTATGCCCTTTCCCTTATTATTTTCTTTTGCCTTATTAAATTCAGTTGGGGTAATTTCTATAACATCATCGGAATTCTCGTCGAAATCCGATTCATCGGAGAATTGGTAATCCTCCCAATATTTTGCTTCCTTGGCGGAAACACCATTGACCATAATTAACTTTGGTCGGTTGGTTGAGGATTTTCTTTTACTTAACCGTTTTATTATTTCCCCCACCGGTTCTATTTCTTCATCCGGTTCCGATTCTTCTTCCGGTTCCGATTCTTCTTCCGGTTCCGACTCTTCTTCCGGTTCCTCTTCGGGAACTTGTGAATCAGTCCACAAATCATTCCAATTTACATTTGACTCTTCATTATTATTAGGTGAGTCAATGGGACTTGTTCTAGAGGTAGACATCTATCACATAATATCAAACACGTTAAGAGATTAATATATCACATAATATTCATATGTTAAAAATATATAGTTTCCAACAAAAATGTTAAGCAATCATTTTTAAAGAAAACACGGTCGAAGTCCAGACTCACTAATGCATCCTAACAAACTCGATAAGACACACTAATGCAAATTTTCTGGTTCTCTAAGACCAACGCTCTGATACCAACTGAAATGTCCCGTTCTTATTGATTAAAAACGTTCCATATTAATTGATTTCGTTGCGAGGTTTTGACCTCTATATGAGACGTTTTTCAAAGACTGCATTCATTTTTAAAACAAACCTTAACCTTTATTTCATAAATAAAGGTTTAAAAAGCTTTACGTAGATTATCAAATAATGATAATCTAAAATATCCTGTTTACACACGACCATTACATAATGGTTTACAATACAAATATGTTACATCGAAATCAGTTTCTTGAATGCAGTTTTTACACAATATCATACAAACATGGACTCCAAATCTTGTCCTTATTTTAGTATGCAACAGCGGAAGCTCTTAATATTCACCTGAGAATAAACATGCTTTAAACGTCAACAAAAATGTTGGTGAGTTATAGGTTTAACCTATATATATCAAATCGTAACAATAGACCACAAGATTTCATATTTCAATACACATCCCATACATAGAGATAAAAATCATTCATATGGTGAACACCTGGTAACCGACAATAACAAGATGCATATATAAGAATATCCCCATCATTCCGGGACACCCTTCGGATATGATATAAATTTCGAAGTACTAAAGCATCCGGTACTTTGGATGGGGTTTGTTAGGCCCAATAGATCTATCTTTAGGATTCGCGTCAATTAGGGTGTCTGTTCCCTAATTCTTAGATTACCAGACTTAATAAAAAGGGGCATATTCGATTTCGATAATTCAACCATAGAATGTAGTTTCACGTACTTGTGTCTATTTTGTAAATCATTTATAAAACCTGCATGTATTCTCATCCCAAAAATATTAAATTTTAAAAGTGGGACTATAACTCACCTTCACAGATTTTTACTTCGTCGGGAAGTAAGACTTGGCCACTGGTTGATTCACGAACCTATAACAATATATACATATATATCAAAGTATGTTCAAAATATATTTACAACACTTTTAATATATTTTGATGTTTTAAGTTTATTAAGTCAGCTGTCCTCGTTAGTAACCTACAACTAGTTGTCCACAGTTAGATGTACAGAAATAAATCGATAAATATTATCTTGAATCAATCCACGACCCAGTGTATACGTATCTCAGTATTGATCACAACTCAAACTATATATATTTTGGAATCAACCTCAACCCTGTATAGCTAACTCCAACATTCACATATAGAGTGTCTATGGTTGTTCCGAAATATATATAGATGTGTCGACATGATAGGTCGAAACATTGTATACGTGTCTATGGTATCTCAAGATTACATAATATATAATACAAGTTGATTAAGTTATGGTTGGAATAGATTTGTTACCAATTTTCACGTAGCTAAAATGAGAAAAATTATCCAATCTTGTTTTACCCATAACTTCTTCATTTTAAATCCGTTTTGAGTGAATCAAATTGCTATGGTTTCATATTGAACTCTATTTTATGAATCTAAACAAAAAAATTATAGGTTTCTAGTCGGAAAAATAAGTTACAAGTCGTTTTTGTAAAGGTAGTCATTTCAGTCGAAAGAACGACGTCTAGATGACCATTTTAGAAAACATACTTCCACTTTGAGTTTAACCATAATTTTTGGATATAGTTTCATGTTCATAATAAAAATCATTTTCTCAGAATAACAACTTTTAAATCAAAGTTTATCATAGTTTTTAATTAACTAACCCAAAACAGCCCGCGGTGTTACTACGACGGCGTAAATCCGGTTTTACGGTGTTTTTCGTGTTTCCAGGTTTTAAATCATTAAGTTAGCATATCATATAGATATAGAACATGTGTTTAGTTGATTTTAAAAGTCAAGTTAGAAGGATTAACTTTTGTTTGCGAACAAGTTTAGAATTAACTAAACTATGTTCTAGTGATTACAAGTTTAAACCTTCGAATAAGATAGCTTTATATGTATGAATCGAATGATGTTATGAACATTATTACTACCTTAATTTCCTTGGATAAACCTACTGGAAAAGAGAAAAATGGATCTAGCTTCAATGGATCCTTGGATGGCTCAAAGTTCTTGAAGCAAAATCATGACACGAAAACAAGTTCAAGTAAGATCATCACTTGAAATAAGATTGTTATAGTTATAGAAATTGAACCAAAGTTTGAATATGATTATTACCTTGTATTAGAATGATAACCTACTGTAAGAAACAAAGATTTCTTGAGGTTGGATGATCACCTTACAAGATTGGAAGTGAGCTAGCAATCTTGAAAGTATTCTTGATTTTATGAAACTAGAACTTTTGGAATTTATGAAGAACACTTAGAACTTGAAGATAGAACTTGAGAGAGATCAATTAGATGAAGAAAATTGAAGAATGAAAGTGTTTGTAGGTGTTTTTGGTCGTTGGTGTATGGATTAGATATAAAGGATATGTAATTTTGTTTTCATGTAAATAAGTCATGAATGATTACTCATATTTTTGTAATTTTATGAGATATTTCATGCTAGTTGCCAAATGATGGTTCCCACATGTGTTAGGTGACTCACATGGGCTGCTAAGAGCTGATCATTGGAGTGTATATACCAATAGTACATACATCTAAAAGCTGTGTATTGTACGAGTACGAATACGGGTGCATACGAGTAGAATTGTTGATGAAACTGAACGAGGATGTAATTGTAAGCATTTTTGTTAAGTAGAAGTATTTTGATAAGTGTATTGAAGTCTTTCAAAAGTGTATGAATACATATTAAAACACTACATGTATATACATTTTAACTGAGTCGTTAAGTCATCGTTAGTCGTTACATGTAAATGTTGTTTTGAAACCTTTAGGTTAACGATCTTGTTAAATGTTGTTAACCCAATGTTTATAATATCAAAAGAGATTTTAAATTATTATATTATCATGATATTATGATGTACGAATATCTCTTAATATGATATATATACATTAAATGTCGTTACAACGATAATCGTTACATATATGTCTCGTTTCAAAATCATTAAGTTAGTAGTCTTGTTTTTACATATGTAGTTCATTGTTAATATAATTAATGATATGTTTACATATCATAATATCATGTTAACTATATATATAACCATATATATGTCATCATATAGTTTTTACAAGTTTTAACGTTCGTGAATCACCGGTCAACTTGGGTGGTCAATTGTCTATATGAAACCTATTTCAATTAATCAAGTCTTAACAAGTTTGATTGCTTAACATGTTGGAAACATTTAATCATGTAAATATCAATCTCAATTAATATATATAAACATGGAAAAGTTCGGGTCACTACATAGACCTCCAATCTACATGCAACTTGTTTTAACATGCTTATATATGAATAACTAGCATAGAAAAATAGTTCGGGACCCGACCCGAACGTGTTGACTTTTTCGTTGACTTTGACCAAGTTTGACTTTTAGTCAAACTTAACCAAACTTTTATACAATCGTTCTAACATGCTTTTATACTTGATTCTTGCATGAAACTTGACAACGTGATTTACATGCTATACTTAATCGAGTCGTAACGAGCCATAGGACTAATTGAACACATTTCACCCGACCTTGTGTCGTAACCGGTTAATTGATATAACTTACTTGTTTAGGTCAAGGCTAAGCAACTTTCATGCACACGTTTACTTGTTGAAGTACTTTTATACTCGTGCACTCGAGGTGAGATCATAGTCCCACCTTTTCAACAACTTTTTATACTTTTAAATTGTGGGCTGAGAAACATATACTTTGTTACATTTTGTACTACTTGCTTTTATACTTTGAACACAAGTACAAGGAAAACAAATATTCCACAGCGAGTTAGAACAAAAATCCTCAATTCGATTATCATTAGTTACACTTGCAGGGTGTAAGCGAGAACTTATATTGTGTGGCCATACGGGTTTGACAAACCCTCATTTCGGACGGTTCGCTACCGTCTACAGATGAAATATATTTTCGAGAATCAGTGTTTGTTCTAGCACTAAGTGATGGGGTATACAATGGAAGGAAACGTTAAGTCTTGATAATTGGGTGCTCGCGAACTAACTTTTGGAATGCAACTTTTGGATGATCAATTTATGGAAATACTAAATCTTGTGGTTCAAAATATAACATTTACTAATACACCTATGATTTCACCAACGTTTTTCGTTGACAGTTTTCTATATGTTTCTCAGGTTCATACATGGCTATTTGATACATGCTTCCGCGTACATTCATACTTGCTTGGGGTCAAGCATACATGCATACACTCTGATTTCTTGCTTGGAGTCAAGCATACATACATGCATACGCTAGTGATAGCATCTTTGGGTTCAAACATATTGTTTACATACTTACGCTATTTATAGCAACTGTGATTTTAAACTAATTATGTCGCAAGATATTTCATTTGTACTTTACTACTTTTGTAAACTTAAACTTGTTGTCGATCCGTTTGGTGAACTAAACTTTGCAAGTCATGCACGTTTCAAATGAATGCGACATAATTTTGGTCAAACGCGTCTCATATAGAGACTATGACCATGCAACGGGACCTAAGTAGCGGCGCCGTCAATGACGATTTGGTCGGGTCGTTACAGGGTTGAGGTTGATTCTAAAATATATATAGTTTGAGTTGTGATCAATACTGAGATACGTATACACTGGGTCGTGGATTGATTCAAGATAATATTTATCGATTTATTTCTGTACATCTAACTGTGGACAACTAGTTGTAGGTTACTAACGAGGACAGCTGACTTAATAAACTTAAAACATCAAAATATATTAAAAGTGTTGTAAATATATTTTGAACATACTTTGATATATATGTATATATTGTTATAGGTTCGTGAATCAACCAGTGGCCAAGTCTTACTTCCCGATGAAGTAAAAATCTGTGAAAGTGAGTTATAGTCCCACTTTTAAAATCTAATATTTTTGGGATGAGAATACATGCAGGTTTTATAAATGATTTACAAAATAGACACAAGTACGTGAAACTACATTCTATGGTTGAATTATCAAAATCGAATATGCCCCTTTTTATTGTAGTGACCCGAACTTTTCCATGTTTATATATATTAATTGAGATTGATATTTACATGATTAAATGTTTCCAACATGTTAAGCAATCAAACTTGTTAAGACTTGATTAATTGAAATATGTTTCATATTGACAATTGACCACCCAAGTTGACCGGCGATTCACGAACGTTAAAACTTGTAAAAACGGCATGACGATATATATATGGATATACATATGGTTAACATGAGATTATGATAAGTAAGTATCTCCATAAGTATATTAACAATGAGTTATATACATATAAACAAGACTACTAACTTAAGGATTTCGAAACGAGACATATATGTAACGATTATCGTTGTAACGACATTTAAATGTATATATATCATATTAAGATATATTAATATATCATAATATCATGATAATATAATAATTTAACATCTCATTAGATATAATAAACAATGGGTTAACAACATTAATTGAGATCGTTAACTTAAAGGTTTCAAAACAACACTTACATGTAACGACTAACGATGACTTAACGACTCAGTTAAAATGTATATACATGTAGTGTATTTAGATGTATTAAAATACTTTTGGAAGACTTCAAGACATATATCAAAACACTCATACTTAACGAAAATGGTTACAGTTACTTTCCCATTCTTTTCTTTCATCAAGAATTCTAGTCGTATTCTTACCCGTATTATACACAGCTTCAAAACGTACTTACTATGGGTATATACCAATAGGAACTAGCATGGGATTCTACTCTTGATTATGTCATGTATGACTAATCAATTTTAACTTCTACCATGAGCTAGTCAACTAACTAGAACTCCTTTTAACCCCACTCACCACTCACCAATTACCACTCATCATTCACTCCATTTCACTTCCAATTCTCTTTCTAATTCTCTCTCAACACACACACACTATTATGAACGTATTTTTCCAGTAGTTAATCATCATCTTCATCAAAAATCACTTCAAGAATCAAGCTATAATCATCATAGGAAGAACACTTCAAGAACACTTCAAAAATCCCTTCAAGTTTACTAATTTACTTCCAAGCTTTCTAATCCATTCCGAGTAATCATCTAAGATCAAGAAACCTTTGTTATATACAGTAGGTTATCTTTCTTATTCAAGGTAATATTCATATTCAAACTTTGATTCAATTTCTATAACTATAAACTATCTTAATTCGAGTAAAAATCTTACTTGAACTTGTTTTTGTGTCATGATCCTACTTCAAGAACTTTCAAGCCATCCAAGATCCTTTGAAGCTAGATCATTTCTTGTCACTTCCAGTAGGTTTACCTACTAAACTTGAGGTAGTAATGATGTTCATAACATCATTCGATTCATATATATAAAACTATCTTATTCGAAGGTTTAAACTCGTAATCACTAGAACATAGTTTAGTTAATTCTAAACTTGTTCGCAAAAAAAAGTTAATCCTTCTAACTTGACTTTTAAAATTAACTAAACACATTTTCTATATCTATATGATATGCTAACTTAATGATTTAAAACCTGGAAACACGAAAAACACCGTAAAACCGGATTTACGCCGTCGCAGTAACACCGCGGGCTGTTTTGGGTTAGTTAATTAAAAACTATGATAAACTTTGATTTAAAAGTTGTTATTCTGAGAAAATGATTTTTATTATGAACATGAAACTATATCCAAAAATTATGGTTAAACTCAAAGTGGAAGTATGTTTTCTAAAATGGTCATCTAGACGTCGTTCGTTCGACTGAAATGACTACCTTTACAAAAACGACTTGTAACTTATTTTTCCGACTATAAACCTATACTTTTTCTGTTTAGATTCATAAAATAGAGTTCAATATGAAACCATAGCAATTTGATTCACTCAAAACGGATTTAAAATGAAGAAGTTATGGGTAAAACAATATTGGATAATTTTTCTCATTTTAGCTACGTGAAAATTGGTAACAAATCTATTCCAACCATAACTTAATCAACTTGTATTGTATATTATGTAATCTTGAGATACCATAGACACGTATACAATGTTTCGACCTATCATGTCGACACATCTATATATATTTCGGAACAACCATAGACACTCTATATGTGAATGTTGGAGTTAGCTATACCGGGTTGAGGTTGATTCCAAAATATATATAGTTTGAGTTGTGATCAATACTGAGATACGTATACACTGGGTCGTGGATTGATTCAAGATAATATTTATCGATTTATTTCTGTACATCTAACTGTGGACAACTAGTTGTAGGTTACTAACGAGGACAGCTGACTTAATAAACTTAAAACATCAAAATATATTAAAAGTGTTGTAAATATATTTTGAACATACTTTAATATACATGTATATATTGTTATAGGTTCGTGAATCAACAGTGGCCAAGTCTTACTTCTCGACGAAGTAAAAATCTGTGAAAGTGAGTTATAGTCCCACTTTTAAAATCTAATATTTTTGGGATGAGAATACATGCAGGTTTTATAAATGATTTACAAAATAGACACAAGTACGTGAAACTACATTCTATGGTTGAATTATCGAAATCGGATATGCCCCTTTTTATTAAGTCTGGTAATCTAAGAATTAGGGAACAGACACCCTAATTGATGCGAATCCTAAAGATAGATCTATTGGGCCTAACAAACCCCATCCAAAGTATCGGATGCTTTAGTACTTCGAAATTTATATCATATCCGAAGGGTGTCCCGGAATGATGGGGATAATCTTATATATGGATCTTGTTAATGTCGGTTACCAGGTGTTCACCATATGAATGATTTTTATCTCTATGTATGGGATGTATATTGAAATATGAAATCTTGTGGTCTATTGTTACAATTTGATATATATAGGTTAAACCTATAACTCACCAACATTTTTGTTGACGTTTAAAGCATGTTTATTCTCAGGTGAATACTAAGAGCTTCCGCTGTTGCATACTAAAATAAGGACAAGATTTGGAGTCCATGTTTGTATGATACTGTGTAAAAACTGCATTCAAGAAACTGATTTCGATGTAACATATTTGTATTGTAAACCATTATGTAATGGTCGTGTGTAAACAGGATATTTTAGATTATCATTATTTGATAATCTACGTAAAGCTTTTTAAACCTTTATTTATGAAATAAAGGTTATGGTTTGTTTTAAAAATGAACGCAGTCTTTGAAAAACGTCTCATATAGAGGTCAAAACCTCGCAACGAAATCAATTAATATGGAACGTTTTTAATCAATAAGAACGGGACATTTCAGTTGGTATCCGAGCGTTGGTCTTAGAGAACCAGAATTTTGCATTAGTGTGTCTTATCGAGTTTGTTAGGATGCATTAGTGAGTCTGGACTTCGACCGTGTTTACTTGAAAAATGATTGCTTAACAAATTTTGTTGGAAACTATATATTTTTAACATGTGAATATTATGTGATATATTAATCTCTTAACGCGTTTGATATTATGTGATAGATGTCTACCTCTAGAACAAGTCTCATTGACTCACCTAATAATAATGAAGAGTCAAATGTAAATTGGAATGATTCGTGGACTGATTCACAAGTTCCCGAAGAGGAACCGGAAGAAGAGTCGGAACCAGAAGAAGAATCGGAACCGGAAGAAGAATCGGAACCGGATGAAGAAATAGAACCGGTGGGGGAAATAATAAAACGGTTGAGTAAAAGAAAATCCTCAACCAACCGACCAAGGTTAATTATGGTCAATGGTGTTTCCGCTAAGGAAGCAAAATATTGGGAGGATTACCAATTCTCCGATGAATCGGATTCTGACGAGAATTCCGATGATGTTATAGAAATTACCCCAACTGAATTTAAAAAGGCAAAAGAAAATAATAAGGGAAAGGGCATAAAAATAGAGAAATCTAATTCCAACCCCGATGAACTTTATATGTATCGTCAACCCCCGAAGTCCTTAAGTTGTAACAATGACCCGGGAACCTCTAAACCACCAGGTTTTTCTAAACCAATGTGGAAAACGACGGCTCGTATTAGGGGAACATCATATATCCCTAGAAACTTGGCAAAACGAACCAAAACCGAAGAAGAAGAAACAAGCGAGTCGGAATAAGATAGTTGTATTCGTGTGGTGTAATATATGTAATATAGTGTGCTTATGCTTTATGATATATGTAAAAATTGCTTGTATTAATAAGTATTTTTTTTTATGAATCTAACTCTTGTCTATTTTACAGTATAAAAACACAAAATGGATAGACAACTCAATATTTTAAGAGACCTACCCGGAGACATGATTGATGAAATCTTGTCTAGAGTCGGTCAGAATTCTTCGGCACAACTATTTAAGGCGAGATCAGTTTGTAAGACATTCGAAGAACGTTCCAAGAATGCCTTGGTTTATAAAAGGCTTTCGTTCGAAAGATGGGGGATATCACATTGGGAAATCCATAAGTTACGATGAGTTTACTTTGACGCATATATTGCGGGGAACCCAAATGCTATTTTACGCAATGGGTTAAGAAATTATTTTGACTCAATATATTCGAATATTGGACTTCGTGATTTAGAAAAAGCGGCTAACATGCAACATAAAGAAGCATGTTATGCTTACGGATTAGTAATGTTCGCTTCTCACCAAAGTGAGAACAAGAACATCGGCCTACAACTATTAAACAAAACGTTCCCACAAGTGACGGAGTCGGTAATTGGGGTAAGAAATGAGGTTTTTAGATTGTTACGGGACTGTTGGACATTATGTAACCCTCGTCCCTTTGATGACGTTACAACACGCTGTCTTATCAACGGCCATAACGGTTATGTTTCACAAGACCAAGGATGGGAAGTAGTCCTAGTAAAACCAGAATGCATGACTTGTTTCTGGACGTATGAATTACGTGTCTTTATTGCCTTTGCTGAACGACTTGTGTACTAGCTAGAATTATCTTCACAACTATCTTGTATCAAAGTTATTGTGTGCTATATTTCATGCTTTATGTAAAATAAGCGGTATTGTAAGTTTGTAAAATATTGTATAAAAGTTTGAACGCGAAATATTATTATAATCAGTTTTTCATATAGAATTGTAGTAGTTGAATTGTATATTAGCTACTAAGTATGAACTTAACGGGTAGGTACTACCCGAATTTAAACTTATAAAACGCTAATATGAAGAAAAAGCTTTTATAAATGAGTTCATATTATGCTACGAAATACTATTAACTACTCTTAATATTCTGTATGATTAACTTGTTCCATTTGACTATTTTGAAGGAAATGGCACCGACTACTCGACACACCGTGAATATGAATGAAGAGGAATTCCGTACTTTTCTAGCTTCAAACATAGCCGCAGTACAGGCTGCGCTACATACCAACAATAACCTTGGATCTAGCAGTACAGGAAATCGTGTAGGATGCACCTACAAAGAATTCACTGCCTGCAAACCTTTGGAATTTGATGGAACCGAAGGACCGATCGGATTGAAACGGTGGATCGAGAAGGTCGAATCGGTGTTTGCCATAAGTAAGTGTACTGAAGAGGACAAAGTAAAGTACGCTACGCATACCTTCACAGGTTCTGCGTTAACATGGTAGAATACCTATCTAGAGCAAGTGGGACAAGACGATGCGTACGCACTACCGTGGTCAGCATTCAAGCACTTGATGAACGAGAATTACCGTCCCAGAACCGAGGTTAATAAGCTCAAGACAGAACTTAGAGGGTTACGAACCCAAGGATTTGATATTACCACGTACGAAAGACGATTCACAGAATTTTGCCTATTGTGTCCGGGAGCATTCGAAGATGAGGAAGAGAAGATCGACGCGTTTGTGAAAGGATTACCGAAAAGAATCCAAGATATAAGTTCACACGAGCCCGCCTCCATACAACAGGCATGTAGAATGGCTCACAAATTAGTGAACCAGATTGAAGAAAGAATTAAAGAACAGACTGCTGAAGAGGCCAATGTGAAGCAAGTCAAAAGAAAGTGGGAGGAAAACGGTGATAAGAATCACCAATACAACAACAACAGCAATTACAACAATAATCGCAACAATTATCCCAACAATCGCAACATCAATCGCAACTACAACAAACGGCCCAACAAACACAACAACAACAACAACAGCAACTACAACAATCATCCCAACAACAATAATAACCGCAACAACAACAACAATCAGAAGCAGCTATGCCAAATGTGTGAAAAGTATCACTCGGGGTTCTGCACCAAATTTTGCAACAAGTGTAAAAGAAATGGTCATAGCGCGGCGAAGTGTGAGGTCTACGGACCAGGGGTTAATAGAACGAAAGGAACAAATGGTGTCGGAACGAGTAATGGCGGAGCAAGTAGTGTCAGAGCAAGTTATGCCAATGTAGTTTGTTATAAATGTGGAAAACCAGGCCACATTATTAGAAATTGCCTGAACCAGGAGAACACGAATGGACAAGGCCGCGGAAGAGTTTTCAATATTAATGCGGTAGAGGCACAAGAAGACCCGGAGCTTGTTACGGGTACGTTTCTTATTGACAATAAATTTGCTTACGTTTTATTTGATTCGGGTGCGGATAGAAGCTATATGAGTAGAGATTTTTGTGCTAAATTAAGTTGTCCATTGACGCCTTTGGATAGTAAATTTTTACTCGAATTAGCAAATGGTAAATTAATTTCAGCAGATAATATATGTCGGAATCGAGAAATTAAACTGGTTAGCGAAACATTTAAGATTGATTTGATACCAGTAGAGTTAGGGAGTTTTGATGTGATAATCGGTATGGACTGGTTGAAAGAAGTGAAAGCAGAGATCGTTTGTTACAAAAATGCAATTCGCATTATACGAGAAAAAGGAAAACCCTTAATGGTGTACGGAGAAAAGGGCAACACGAAGCTACATCTTATTAGTAATTTGAAGGCACAAAAACTAATAAGAAAAGGTTGCTATGCTGTTCTAGCACACGTCGACAAAGTACAAACTGAAGAAAAGAGCATCAATGATGTTCCCATTGCAAAAGAATTTCCCGATGTATTTCCGAAAGAATTACCGGGATTACCCCCACATCGATCCGTTGAATTTCAAATAGATCTTGTACCAGGAGCTGCACCAATAGCTCATGCTCCTTACAGACTCGCACCCAGCGAGATGAAAGAACTGCAAAGCCAATTACAAGAACTTTTAGAGCGTGGTTTCATTCGACCAAGCACATCACCGTGGGGAGCTCCTGTTTTGTTTGTCAAGAAGAAAGATGGTACATTCAGGTTGTGTATCGACTACCGAGAGTTGAACAAACTTACCATCAAGAACCGCTACCCACTACCGAGAATCGACGACTTATTTGATCAACTACAAGGCTCGTCTGTTTATTCAAAGATTGACTTACGTTCCGGGTATCATCAAATGCGGGTGAAAGAAGATGATATTCCAAAGACTGCTTTCAGAACACGTTACGGTCATTATGAGTTTATGGTCATGCCATTTGGTTTAACTAATGCACCAGCTGTGTTCATGGACCTTATGAAACGAGTGTGTGGACCATACCTTGACAAGTTTGTCATTGTTTTCATTGATGACATACTTATTTACTCAAAGAATGACCAAGAACACGGTGAACACTTGAGAAAGGTGTTAGAAGTATTGAGGAAGGAAGAATTGTACGCTAAGTTTTCAAAGTGTGCATTTTGGTTGGAAGAAGTTCAATTCCTCGGTCACATAGTGAACAAAGAAGGTATTAAGGTGGATCCGGCAAAGATAGAAACTGTTGAAAAGTGGGAAACCCCGAAAACTCCGAAACACATACGCCAGTTTTTAGGACTAGCTGGTTACTACAGAAGGTTCATCCAAGACTTTTCTAGAATAGCAAAACCCTTGACTGCATTAACGCATAAAGGGAAGAAATTTGAATGGAATGATGAACAAGAGAAAGCGTTTCAGTTATTGAAGAAAAAGCTAACTACGGCACCTATATTGTCATTGCCTGAAGGGAATGATGATTTTGTGATTTATTGTGACGCATCAAAGCAAGGTCTCGGTTGTGTATTAATGCAACGAACGAAGGTGATTGCTTATGCGTCTAGACAATTGAAGATTCACGAACAAAATTATACGACGCATGATTTGGAATTAGGCGCGGTTGTTTTTACATTAAAGACTTGGAGGCACTACTTATATGGGGTCAAAAGTATTATATATACCGACCACAAAAGTCTTCAACACATATTTAATCAGAAACAACTGAATATGAGGCAGCGTAGGTGGATTGAATTGTTGAATGATTACGACTTTGAGATTCATTACCACCCGGGAAAGGCAAATGTGGTAGCCGATGCGTTGAGCAGGAAGGACAGAGAACCCATTCGAGTAAAATTTATGAATATAATGATTCATAATAACCGTACTACTCAAATAAAGGAGGCGCAACAAGGAGTTTTAAAAGAGGGAAATTTAAAGGATGAAATACCCAAGGGATCGGAGAAGCATCTTAATATTTGAGAAGACGGAACCCGGTATAGGGCTGAAAGGATTTGGGTACCAAAATTTGGAGATATGAGAGAAATGGTACTTAGAGAAGCTCATAAAACCAGATACTCAATACATCCTGGAACGGGGAAGATGTACAAGGATCTTAAGAAACATTTTTGGTGACCGGGTATGAAAGCCGATGTTGCTAAATATGTAGGAGAATGTTTGACGTGTTCTATGGTCAAAGCTGAGCATCAGAAACCATCAAGTCTACTTCAACAACCCGAAATCCCGGAATGGAAATGGGAAAATATTACCATGGATTTCATCACTAAATTGCCAAGAACTGCAAGTGGTTTTGATACTATTTGGGTAATAGTTGATCGTCTCACCAAATCAGCACACTTCCTGCCAATAAGAGAAGAGGACAAGATGGAGAAGTTAGCACGACTGTATTTGAAGGAAGTCATCTCCAGACATGGAATACCAATCTCTATTATCTCTGATAGGGATGGTAGATTTATTTTAAGATTCTGGCAGACATTACAGCAAGCATTAGGAACTCGTCTAGACATGAGTACTGCCTATCATTCACAAACTGATGGGCAGAGCGAAAGGACGATACAAACGCTTGAAGACATGCTACGAGCATGTGTTATTGATTTCGGAAACAGTTGGGATCGACATCTACCGTTAGCAGAATTTTCCTACAACAACAGCTACCATTCAAGCATTGAGATGGCGCCGTTTGAAGCACTTTATGGTAGAAAGTGCAGGTCTCTGATTTGTTGGAGTGAAGTGGGGGATAGACAAATTACGGGTCCGGAAATTATACAAGAAACTACCGAGAAGATCATCCAAATTCAACAACGGTTGAAAACCGCCCAAAGTCGACAAAAGAGCTACGCTGACATTAAAAGAAAAGATATAGAATTTGAAATTGGAGAGATGGGCATGCTTAAAGTTGCACCTTGGAAAGGCGTTGTTCGATTTGGTAAACGAGGGAAATTAAATCCAAGGTATATTGGACCATTTAAGATTATTGATCGTGTCGGACCAGTAGCTTACCGACTTGAGTTACCTCAACAACTCGTAGCTGTACATAACACTTTCCACGTCTCGAATTTGAAGAAATGTTTTGCTAAAGAAGATCTCACTATTCCGTTAGATGAAATCCAAATCAACGAAAAACTTCAATTCATCGAAGAACCCGTCGAAATAATGGATCGTGAGGTTAAAAGACTTAAGCAAAACAAGATACCAATTGCTAAGGTTCGATGGAATGCTCGTAGAGGACCCGAGTTCACCTGGGAGCGTGAAGATCAGATGAAGAAGAAATACCCGCATCTATTTCCAGAAGATTCGTCAACACCTTCAACAGCTTAAAATTTCGGGACGAAATTTATTTAACGGGTAGGTACTGTAGTGACCCGAACTTTTCCATGTTTATATATATTAATTGAGATTGATATTTACATGATTAAATGTTTCCAACATGTTAAGCAATCAAACTTGTTAAGACTTGATTAATTGAAATATGTTTCATATAGACAATTGACCACCCAAGTTGACCGTCGATTCACGAACGTTAAAACTTGTAAAAATGACATGACGATATATATATGGATATACATATGGTTAACATGAGATTATGATAAGTAAGTATCTCCATAAGTATATTAACAATGAGTTATATACATATAAACAAGACTACTAACTTAAGGATTTCAAAACGAGACATATATGTAACGATTATCGTTGTAACGACATTTAAATGTATATATATCATATTAAGAT
Source organism: Rutidosis leptorrhynchoides (assembly GCF_046630445.1). Lineage (NCBI taxonomy): Eukaryota > Viridiplantae > Streptophyta > Magnoliopsida > Asterales > Asteraceae > Rutidosis > Rutidosis leptorrhynchoides. The sequence goes on along the minus strand of NC_092342.1, from coordinate 182,284,212 downwards.
ATATTAATATATCATAATATCATGATAATATAATAATTTAACATCTCATTAGATATAATAAATAATGGGTTAACAACATTAATTGAGATTGTTAACTTAAAGGTTTCAAAACAACACTTACATGTAACGACTAATGATGACTTAATGACTCAGTTAAAATGTATATACATGTAGTGTATTTAGATGTATTAAAATACTTTTGGAAGACTTCAAGACATATATCAAAACACTCATACTTAACGAAAATGGTTACAGTTACTTTCCCATTCTTTTCTTTCATCAAGAATTCTAGTCATATTCTTACCCGTATTATACACAGCTTCAAAACGTACTTACTATAGGTATTGAAAGGACCCGTCCTAATCCATCCGGACAAAGTCCACATCGATTACAAACGATTCACAATAGTTGGTTACATCGCGAGGTACTTGACCTCTATATGATACATTTTACAAACATTGCATTCGTTTTGAAAAGACAAACTTCCTTACATCGAAAATTGATGATATGCATACCATTTCATAACATATCTAATTATAATTATCTAAATAATAATCTTGATGAACTCGACGACTCGAATGCAACGTCTTTTGAAATATGCCATGAATGACTCCAAGTAATGTCTCTAATATGAGCAAACGCACAGCGGAAGATTTCTTTCGTACCTGAGAATAAACATGCTTTCAAGTGTCAACCAAAAGGTTGGTGAGTTCATTAGTTTAACATAAATAATCATTTCCATCATTTTAATAGACCACAAGATTTTCATTTCTCATAAACATACGTCCCATACATAGAGACAAAATATCATTCATATGGATTGAACACCTGGTAACCGACATTCACAATATGCATATAAGAATATCCCCATCATTCCGGGATCCTCCATCGGACATGATATAAATTTCGAAGTACTAAAGCATCCGGTACTTTGGATGGGGCTTGTTGGGCCCGATAGATCTATCTTTAGAGTTCGCGTCAATTAGGGTTTCTGTTCCCTGATTCTTAGATTACCAGACTATATAAAAAGGGCATATTCGATTAGATAATCCAACCATAGAATGTAGTTCCGATCACTTGTGTCCATTTCGTAAAACATTTATAAAAGCAGCGCATGCATTCTCAGTCCCAAAAATATATATTGCGAAAGCATTTAAAAAGGGAGTAATGAAAACTCGCTATACTGTACTTTGTAGTAAAAATACATATGACGACTTTGAACAATGCAGGGTTGACCTCGGATTCACGAACCTATATCATTCGTATATATACATCAAAATATATACTTGTAATCGAGCAATTTCATATCTTATAACCTCATATATTATATATTTTGTTTATATATATATATATTTAAAAATGATTATTATTTATATAGTTATATTAATATGTCTATATCTAGAAACTACTTAATTTGTTGTATATAAGTTTATATAAGGTTATTATGCTTTATATATAGTTATATGGTTTATTAATATAATTGTAGTATGTATAATAAGTATGTTTTTATATTCAAATTATTTATTTGTTTAAAAATGATGGTTTTGATATTAACGTTTTACTAATACTAATAATAATGCTAATACTAACTTCATTAAAAATGATAATTTTAATAATAGTAATGATATTGTTAATAATAATACTTTTATCTAATTATAAGATTAATAATACTAATGGTTATAAAAGTGATATTAGTACTAATATTAATGAGAAAAATAATAACTTGTATTATATTCCATAATAATAATAATAATAACCCTAGTCATAATGATATTAATACATACATTAGTAATAATAGTCATAATACATAAATGATAAAATTAACCATAATCAACGTATTAGTATTGTTTATAACAATAATAATAATAATAATAATAATAATAATAATACTTATTATGATAATTATAATTATGATAATATTAATAATTGTGATAATTATAATTCTAAAACTACTACTAGTTATAATAATTATAAATATAAATATGGTAATAATTATAATCATAATATGAATCATAATCATAATAATCATAATAACAAGAATAATACTAAAAATAATAATGATAACAATTATAACAACAACAACAACAACAACAATAATAATAATAATAATAATAATAATAATAATAATAATAATAATAATAATAATAATAATAATAATAATAATAATAATAATAATAATAAATGAATATACTAGTAACTACCTTTAAAAGCTCAAAAATATACAAAACTGCCCAAGCCGGGACTCGAACCCGAGACCTCTCACTCCACAACCACCTGCCTAACCATCCGTCTGTTCTTTCTTTTTCTCAAATATGTTGGATTCTAATTATACTTAACACTACATTACTGATTTCCCTTTCTTCTTCAACTCAATCTCCAATAGACCAGACCAGGGATCGATTCACACTAGTAACACTTTACACAATTAGTTTTAAGACTCATAAACTATTAGTGATTGATTAAATTAATTAAAACAACAGATTTATTTAATTAAAAACTGCTAACGGTAAAGAAACTGACCCGTTGAACTCAAAAATCAAATTCAAGTTTAGAGGTAGTTTTAGGTCACGATCATAAAATGAAAAATGTTTCAAAACTCTCCTGGAAACTATTGAAACTATCAATTTAATCTATATTTAAACAGAAAGCCCGAATTTGGCTGAAGAACAATCGTTGACTTTATGATTTTAAAACTTTGACCCCTAAATTCGAAGTGAATAAAAAGAATTGGGAGCTTATATTTTGCAGATAGTTTAAACAAAATATTCCTAACAAAACCACGTTTACACATTTTGAAATCTATTTCGAATTCGAGCTGTTTAATAAATGGAACAAGAACAGAGCAGGTACTGCTGTTCTTCCCATTTTTCTGATTAAAACTGATGATTTGAAAGCTGTAAAAGGATAATTGAAGTTGTTAATTGATATTGTAGGTGGTCTGGTGTTGTTTACTCTAAATTTGATTGAGTCATATAGTTTTAAAAAAAAGTCGACAGGATCATAATTAGAGAGATAAATTAAAAAAAAAAATAAAGCAGATGTGTAATTGTGACAGGTTTTGGATTATCTCAGTGTTTGGGAATCATTTGTAATCAATCAGAGATAATAAGTCACATATATAACAGTTAGACAGCTAAGTATAACAGATTGGATTTACTTTTAAATATAAAACTTAATTTTTAATAATAATAATCCTATTAATAAATAAAAAGAACAATACTGAATATTATTAATAATAACATAATAATATTAATAATAATATTAACAATTCTAATAATAGTATTAATTTTAATTATCTTAATAATAATAATGCTACTATTAATAACAATAAATAATAATGTTTCTGATAAACTAAAAAAAAAAAATTGTTGATATTAGTATTGTTTTAATGATAAAGTTAATTGTAATGACATAATTAATATTACTACTGATAAGGATAGTAATTCGTATTATTAAATAATATAACTTATATAAAATGATAATAGTAATACTATACTAGTTTGCACATATCGAATTTCATATTTATATCATAGTATTATTAATATTGATATTTATTCTAATAGCAATGAAAGTAAGAATATTTAATAATCATAATAATTGTAATTTTATTACTATCTATAATAATAATGATATTAATAATGTTAACATTAATAATGATATAATAAATTAAATGTATTAAATTTTATATTATTCATAACAATATTGTGAATACTGATATTAATATTACTATTAATATTTATTTAAATGAAAGTAATAATAGTTTAGCAACTATATTCTAGTCTTGTAAGTAAGTTTAGTATATATAATATTCAATAATTATTTATATAATAACATATAGTTACTTATGATATTATGTTATTTATACTAGCAATAGATATTGAAATTTTCGACACACAACATTTATAATATTAATTATGCATTGTAACCATATATGTTTACAGATTCATTATAACTAAATTATTGTGTATCTTATTTTATATTTATATAATTTTAAATGTTTTAATTTATATTTTAAAATTTCAATTTATTATATATACTTACATTTACATGTATATATATACACAATTATTTATAAATCATTGTTCGTGAATCGTCGTGAATAGTCAAAAGGGCAAATGCGTTCATATAAATTGTTCCAAAGTTTTCGAGACTCAACATTACAGATTTTACTTATCGTGTCGGAAACATATAAAGATTAAGTTTAAATTTGATCGGAAATTCCCGGGTCATCACAGTACCTACCCGTTAAAGAAATTTCGTCCCGAAATTTGAGTGAGGTCGTCATGGCTAACAATAAATATGTTTTCCTGACGAATATGAGCTGATAAATAGAGTTTATCATTATTGAATAATACAGATAAAAATAATTCAATTATTCGAAGAGTACGAATGAAGCTATCACCAAAGAGTGAAATAGGAAAGTAAGGATTCATCTTAACTTTTGACGTAGTCATGGTTGAATTTAGAAAATGAGGTGCGTCTTAACTTTTAACGTAGAGGGTTGAATTCCAGAATTCAAGGGATTAAGGAAAATCTTCGAAATCTAAAAGATTTGATTCTTCGGCGAATGAGGAAATTAAGATCTTTCTAATTAAATACGGTGATCTGCTTCGATTACTCTGTCTGATATTTCCATTATAAATTAAACTCTTTCGTTCCATTATTCTCACCATTCCTATACTTTCCTTCTTGTTTCATACATCCAAAAGATTCTGAAAATGTTTAATCCAGTTCTGATCATTGTCCTCATCCTTACTATCACAACAATCATTCTCCTTTTCCAACTTCCACCAGAGGAATCTGCTTTCTTCTACTTCGCCCTTGGGATTATAATGTTTTTAATTCTCCCGTGTATTTATGTTGCTATAAACATTGATATATACAGTTTGTAATTTATGTGTTGCTATCGGGATTTATATTCTCCCTTAAATTTCAAAGCTCTATGCTTTTGTTTTCTCTTCCCGACTTCAATTCAAGCGAATAATGGTCCATAATTTGTAGATATAGAGTTTCGAATGATTATAATGTTCTAAGCAGGAAGGAACGTGATAGCACGATTTGATTTTCAAATTTATCAACATCGCGGAAGATAGAACCATCAAGAATACATTTTCTTGATTTGTTCAGGAGTTGGGTAGAATGAAAGAGTTATGTAACATGGCACATGATGATGTTATGATCTGTGAATCATCACGTCTCATTAGAAACTCAGCATGACCTACTGTAATATAATCACGTTGATCAAGTGTCATTATATTATACTAACTCATGCATCAGTTCCCAACATTACTTCAATAACATTCATATTTTAAGCTCGAAAGTTTACATAATATAGAAACTAACAGTTTCTATATGATGTAACACTGATAGCACGAAGAAATTAATGATTTCAGATAAGAACAGTTATGAAAATATCTTCAGAATTATGGAGGATATTTATAATGAAAGATATGATGATATCTTGGAATTTCTAATATCGATGGATGATGAAGAAGATTTATCCGTAAGGGTTTAGATTCGGAAGCAAGGTATTTGCTAAAGATTTCATCAGAAACAGAATCATTTGGATTCTTTGAAGTCAAACTTATTCTTTGTGATTTGTCCACGGATTTCTTCCTAGTTTCGTATAATCTGCTTTTCGGTACTAAATTTTCTATTGAATGTTTCCAATATATTGATACACAGGAAGCACGAAGAGGTATATAATTTCGGACGAGAGTATTTATGAAAATATCCTCAGAAATATCGAAGATATTGATGATAATATTTTGGAATTTCTAAGTTCGATGGTTGATGGAGAAAGATTTTCCGCAAGATTTAATCATGACTTCGGAGCAAGATATTCTTTGAAAGTTTCATCGGATCCAGAATCACCTGGATTCTTTGAATATATGGTATGGTCCTGGTATTTGTCCTTGGTCTCCTTCGTGGTTAGCTCAATCCGTTTTCCAGTTCCAACTTTTCTGAGCTTTTCCAACATACTATTCTTTATCATCAAACTCTTGGCCATTTAGGCCATCTACAATTTTACTGTTTCCTCTGCATTTAATGCAGCCATATTTGTATCGTCGGTTGTCAATCCGAGGTGGTTTCATAAGAATGGTGTTGTTAGATGATTAAACGCTGATGGTAATATGGTGGAATATAAAAGGTTCTCCGGTAACAATAAAGAGCACACATATAAATATCAAGGTTATAATAAGGTTGTTTTGAACAAAAAGTCGAAGTTGACTTGTTGGAGCTGTGACAAAATTGGCTAATTTGAAAAGAAATTGCGTTGTTATTTTCGGAAATAACAATGCCAAAGAAGCTATCACAGATACGTGTTAAACATTTATACCGGTTCTGAGAATTTTCAGGTACATAACTATACGCATCAATCTTTTCTTCCGTAAATGAAGTGCGGTTGGTTCATCCTCCCGATTGAGGTGTTTTCAAGAATTACGAAAGGTTTGAACGCAGATTGTAATCGTGAAGATACAAATGAGGTTTATGATGAAATCAAGTGGCAAACTTGAAGAATTGTTTAGTTTCATATGTTATAATCAATATTTTAATTCATTTTAATTGTCCAGTGTTGGTAGTCCACAGTAACAGTCCAGTAATTCATATACAGTTTTATATATAAAATTCGAATTAATTAATACATTTCGTGACCCGTATACGTCTCAGACTCGATCACAACTCAAACTATATATATACATATAGATGGGTCGATATGATATGTCAAAATATTGTATACGTGTCCCGATATTTAAAGTGCGTAAAATAAATAACAGAAATTAAATAACGATAAATAAAGTGCGTAAAGTAAATAACAGAAATTAAATGACAAAAAATAAAATTGCGAGAATATAAATTGCGATAAAATAAATTGCGATAATTAAATTGCGATAAATAAAGTGTAATACGGAATTAACAGTTAGCTAGGAATAGTTAGCTAGGATTTTGTTAGCGTGATTTCTTAATAAAATTTAATATTGTTAATTAGTCTGTTTCTAATCAATTTTTATTGTGTCCATTATTTCTTCATTATGCCACTTGTTGGATTCTGAAGGTCAAAATCCAAATATGAAATTGAATTTGAATGAAAATAGTTATTCTTTGGTGAACGGATACGTATCTCGGTGGTTGTAAATAGGATAGTGAATAACTGTTGAATCAGATTCGAAGAATATACAGTGTAACTTATTAATGTGAAATTTAAATATTCCTTGGGTATTACCTACCCGTTAAAATATTTTTACCATTAACTGTTTGTACAAAAGAATTTTTTATTACAATCTTTATGAAAATATATTTACATATATATTTTCTTCAGATATAATATAGATTTAATGAGTTAATATGATATTAATCTCATTTGATTTATTATTAAAATTAGAATACATAATCTCTAAAACATTAGAGATTACATAATTGCCATGAAGAACAAAGATAATTAATGTAGAACGATACGTTGAGCGATGATTATACTCGAGGTATAGAATGTGATATTGAGGCATGTGATGTTGAAACTTGGGTTGTTGGTGCCGGTGATGTTGCTGAAGCTGGTACATTTTGCACCATAATCTCTGAATTGATTATTCGAGCGCGAAGTTCGTTGACTTATTACTTCAGGATGATTGTCGGTCTGAACGAGCGGATGAATAAGGTTCAGAATTGTGGATAGAATATAATCTTGTCGAGTTACCCTGGAAATGAGACTGAAAATGGTGTCTCGAACAGGTTCGCCGGTAAACGCTTCAGATTCATTGTCAAGAGGTGAATTCGGTTGGTGGAAGGGATCGCCTTCTGCGCGTCTCCATTGATTAAGTCGACTACAAATCCATCACATGAATTGGGAATGGATGATTGGTTGATTCATGCTGATGACGCTGTTTTCGGAGCTTAGGTGAACATCTATTTCGGAATAGCTATCAGAATAACTATCGGAATAGCTATTGGAATCTGAGAGACTCAAACTGGTTGAGGAATTCATCTCGTACAATCAGGTGAAGGATTTTCAATAAGAAATAGATTATAGGATGTAGATTAGTACCCTGCAATACATAATTTACATATGCATATATAATACTAAAATCCCATAAGTTACGGAGGAATCTACGAAAGTTGTCAGGCAAAGCTACAGTAACAGATACGCTAAGATATAAAGTAGCAGATACGCTAAGATATGAATTTTTGTCTTTACACTATTCATGCAGTCCATGCAGTAAAACGTGTCTAGACTAAGAATGATAAGCAAGTGATTCCCTAAGAATGATAAGCAGAAAATTTTTGACACGAAATGATAAGCAAGACTTTTGACATGCAGACACGGTCGGAGTCCAGACTCACTAATGCATCCTAACGACTTATCAGTTAGACACACTAATGCAGACCTGGTTCGCTAAGACCACCGCTCTGATACCAACTGAAAGACAGTTGGGGACAACCACCGTCCCACCCAGTGCCTTCCCAGCTAACCGCCTGGTGACCACTGAGTGTACCTCAGATACTGATTTTAGGGCCGGCCTCTCGGCAATTGCCAACCCTCGTAAAGGATCGCAAGGAGTAAGAGCCAATGCTTCGTCACAGATAACACTGTGAGAACCTCCTTTACGACTAACCTGCCACACATGGACGGCGTTATACCAGCTCTGATACCAACTGAAAGGACCCGTCCTAATCCATCCGGACAAAGTCCACATCAATTACAAATGATTCACAATAGTTGGTTACATCGCGAGGTACTTGACCTCTATATGATACATTTTACAAACATTGCATTCGTTTTGAAAAGACAAACTTCCTTACATCGAAAATTGTAACAACCCGGATTTTTCCGATCGTTTTACACTTATAAGATTAATATTTACATAAATTAAAACTTACCAACATGATAAGCAATCTAAATTGTTGAGATTTATGATTTTGAAAAGAGTTTTACATAACGTTTAACCGTCTAGTTTGACCGATGATATCACGAACTATACAATATATGTTAATTATACGTTTGTGTATATATATGTATATATACATATTTAACATGATTTAAGGATGTTTAAATATCTCATTTTGTATTAATAACAATAAGTTATAAGTATATTTTGAAACTACTAACTTAAGCTTTCAAAACGATAACTATACGTAACGTTATTTGACATAAATACTTACGACCTATAATGTTTATACATATATCGTATATATAATGTATTTAATCACTTTTAAAGACTTAAATACATAAAACAATATAAGTATATTCACAAAAGATAGCTATATTTGAATCCTCATTCCATTTTTCACAAGATTTCTATACGTATATCTAGAGTATATGTACTCGTATCATACCTAGCTTCTATACGTATTTACTATTGGTATATACACATCAAATCACCACCAACCAGCCCTTGTTCATGCCTTATGTATAAGGTAACTACTTTTGTTATTTAGTATGACAATTTCACATGATTAAAAGATCTTTTCACAAAATTACAAATTTATACACCTTTTACACCACCATAAATACATGCATCCATTTTCAATTTTTGGAACATCATTTCTCTAGCTAAACACACACACTTACTAGCCTCATGTCTCTCTAAGAACTCCAGCAAAAATCCTCTCAAGAATCACCTTAAACACCACCATAAAAAGATCAACAAAAACACTACAAAAATACAACTTTCAATTCAAGTTTATGTCTTAAGTTGCTTCCAATCTTTCATCCAATTTCATCACTCTTTTGGTTCTAGGTTTTTACTCCTCTTTTACAGCAATCTTGTCCAAGTAACTTGAGGTAGTAACTTTGTTCATAACCTTATTCGATTCATATATATATAGCTATCTTATTGTATGGTATACAATTTTAACAACAAAAACATAGTTTGAATGATTTCAAACTTGTTTGCAAACTAAATAGATCCTTCTAACTTAACTTTTAAAATACTTCAAGACCTATAATATAACTTAAATATATGCTAATTTAACAAGGTATAACTTGGTTTTTCAAAGAATACCTTAAAAAACTGTTTTTATGACGTCGGAGTGCAACCGGGGGCTGTTTTGGGTTGGATAATTAAAAACCATCTTGAACTTTGAATTGGAGGTTTATATTCTGGAAAAATGATATTTCTTATGAATATGTTAACACATAAAAATTTCATGATTTAATTCATAGTATAAGTATTTTTAGAAAAATGGTCATTAAATGATGTTTTTGTAACAAAAATGATTAACTTCATAAGTTTCACCAAAATTTGACCTATGACCTATGATTTCGAATACAAACTAAGGTATTTACAGTTCATATTCTTAAAGAGGGACTCGATCCAAGGAAGTGGAAATTTGAATCAACGAAAACGGAGTTGTAACGAAGAAATTATGACCAAAACAAAATCGGATATCCAAGACTAGTTTAGCCACGAAAATAATTGGAGAAAATTAAATAAATCACATCTTCCTAAAGTAACATGATATTTTATACATATGTACTCATAATTTAATTTTATATGGTTCAGGATCACCCGTAAACAATACGAGAAGATTAATCATAAGATCCCATGATTGTACGCAACACGTCATTTGACAACACCGGTACTTTATGTACGCAACACGTCATTTGACAACACCGGTACCATGGGTCAAGATTAATCTCGACCAATACATATACGATGGGGGTTTTATTTATTTCATTGGGGGTTTATTAAACAACTAAATATGAACCATTAAAATTGAATTACTAACATCGGACTGCTAACTACGGACTAAGGAATTATTAAAAGTATTATAAGTATATATATGTGACGATTGTTTAAAAAGAAAAGGTATTGATATATTATATATGGATAGGTTCGTGATATCAATCGGAGACCAAGTCGAAATTACATATCTTTAAGACAAAAGTGAGTATATAGTCCCACTTTTAAACTCTAAATATTTCGGGATGAGAATACATGTATTTTATATTTTACGCTATGGACACAAGTAACTGAAAAATATATTCTACGTTGAGTTGTACCACTGGCATACTTCCCTGTAGCTTGGTAACTAATATTTACAGCGGTATTGTAAACGCGAATCCTGTTGATAGATCTATCGGGCCTGACAACCCCAACCGGACTGGACGACCAGTATTCAACGGTTGCACAGTACTTCGTTTCGTGACTACACCTTGGTACGGTGTAGTAAGATTTCATAATAAAGGGAATATGCGACGTGATTAAATGTTAAGTATGGTTACCAAGTGCTCAACCACTTAGAATATTTTTATTAAAATGTTTATATATGAAATCTTGTGTTCCATTGTTATAACGCTGCTAGCATCAAACCTATATATCTCACCAACTTTATGTTGACGTTTTAAAGCATGTTATTCTCAGGTATGAATTAAGTCTTCCGCTGTGCATTAGCTCATGTTAAGGATACTACTTGGGACCTTTTAAGCCATGATACAAAGACGTTGCATTCGAGTCATTGGAGTTCAATAGAGAATATAAATAAGTAAATGACAGATTAGGTCATTTGGATATTATGAAATGTTAGACGAAAATGTCAAATATTGATGTAATGATAGTTTGCCTTTTTAAGAATAAATGCAACGTTTGTAAAATGTATCATATAGAGGTCAAGTACCTCGCAATGTTATCATATGTTATTGTATTCGTCCCTATGGATTGGGTCGGGTCGTCTCATGTGGTATCAGAGCGTTGGTCTTAGCGAACCAGGCCTTGCATTAGTGTGTCTAACTGGTAGTTGTTAGGATGCATTAGTGAGTCTGGACTTTGACCGTGTCTACATGTCAAAAGTTTTGCTTATCATATCTAGTCGAAAATCATCTGCTTATCATCCTTAAGAATTGCCTGCTTAGTATTCTTAAGTCTAGACACGTCTTACTGCATTTGGTGCATCGATAGTGTATAGACAAAATTTGTATCCTAGCGTATCTGTTGCTATAGACATTGCCTGACGAATTTCAAAGATTCTCCGTAATTCACGGGATTTTGAGTATTATAAATACATATGTAAATTATGTATTGAAGAATACCAAACCCAACTCCTATAATCTATTCCAAACCAAAAATTCATTTCCCCGACTGTACAAGATGAACTCCGCGTCCAGTTCGAATTCCTCCGACTCCGACAGCTACGCTGATATGGATTTCCATTCGGGCTCCGAAGGCAGCGTCACTGGAATGGATCAACCAATTTCTCATCATCTATTCTGGATGAATTGGGGATGGGTTCGTAGTATACTAAATTATTGGAGACAAGAAGAAGGTGATCCCTTTCACCCACCGAATTTCCCCATTGGCGACGAACCTGAAGCACTTACCGGCGAACCTGTTCGAGAAACCATTTTCTCTCTCATTTCTCGAGTATCTCGTCACGATTATATCCTATCCCATATTTCGGATCTTGTTCATTCGCTCACTCCAACCGCCAATCATCCTGGTGTACTAGCAGAAATTAACGAACTTCGCGCTCGTGTGACGGCTTTGGAGAACACGGTGCGAAGGTTACAAACACCAGCAGCAGCACCAGCAGCATAACCAGTACCGTTAACAACATCAACCTCGCAATCTTCAGTACCAGTAGCATCATCGACGTCAACGACATCATCAGCATCAACACCAACCGTATCATTACCACCACCAACAATCACATCAGCACCACGTACCTCAACATCATCATCTGAACTTCGAATATGATCTTTGTTCTACATATCATTCTACACCGATTACCTCTTCTTTACGTATCGTTCTTCGTTCGACATGACGATTATGTAATCTCTAATGTTTTGGAGATTATGTAATCTAGTAATAACGATAAATCAAATGAGTTGAGTATTTTATTGACTCATTAAATTCATAGTTACCTCCGAAGAAAATATATATGCAAATATATTTTCATAAAGATTGTAATTAAAAATTTCATTCGTACAAACTGTTAATGATGAAAATATTTTAACGGGTGGGTAGTACCCAAGGAATATTTAGAATTCACATTAACAAGTTACACTGTACATTCTTCGAATCTGATTCAACGATCATTTATTATCCTACTTACAATTACCGATATACGTATCCGTTCACTCAAGATTAACCATTTCCATTTAAATTTCATATTTGGATTTTTACCTATCCGAATCCAACAAGTGGCATAATGAAGAAACATTGGCAAAATAAAAATTGTTAGAAACAGATGAATTAATTAATTGAAATTGTGATAGGATTACACGCTAACTGTTCCGGCTAACTGTTCCCAGCTAACTGATTAATATTTAATTTATCGCAATTTACATTCTTGCAATTTTAATTTCTGTACTTTACATACCGTCGGAACACATGTACAACAACACGTCGGATTAATTCTGAGACAACACGTTGTATAATGGGTCATGATATATATTTATTTATTTTACGCATTTTAAATAACGGGACACGTATACAAGTTTTCGACTTATCATATTGATCCATCTATATATATATTTCGGAACAACCATAGACACTCTATATGTGAAGGTGGGAGTTGGCTATACAGGGTCGGAGTTGATTCTAAAATATATATATACTTTGAGTTGTGATCGACACCGAGACCAGTACACGGGTCTCGATACGTATTAAGTAATTCGAATATTATATATTTAGTTCATATATGAATTTATTGAACCATTGGACAATCGGACTATTGGACTGCTAACTTTGGACAATTAAAAATGAGTTAAAATGATGATTATTACATATGAAACTAAACAATCCTTCAAGTTTGCCACTTGATTCTATTTTAAACCTCATTTGTATCTTGACGATTACAATTCGCATTCACAACTTTTCATGATTCTTGAAAACATCTCGATCGAGAAGTTCAACCAGCCGCACCTCGTCTACGGAATAAAGATTTATGCATACAATTATGCACCTAAAAATTTTTGAACTCGAAGTTATAGTTAAAACGTATCCGCATCGAATTCCTTATCATCCATTAGCAAAAACAATCACGCGATTCCTTTTCAATTAACTAATTTTGTCACAGCTCCACTTCGATATCTCAGTAAGACTACTCTTATTACAATCTCGATATATATATATACGTTGTTCTTTCGCCATCGTTACCGGAGAACCTTTTATATTCCATCATATTACCATCAGCGTTTAATCATCTAAAAATACAATTCTCCTTAAACCATCTTGGTTTGATAACCAATGACCCAGATCCGATAACTTTGAAAATACTGACGAAGCAGCATGTTGTAGAAGGTCTTAATGACCAAATGTTGATGATAAAAGAAGGAAGTGTTAGGAACGCTCGATAGAAAATTGGTACTGAAAACCGGATTGAACAAACCATGAAGGAGACTCTGAACAAGTTACAAGGACTAAACTTGTACATAAAGAATTATGACGATTCTGTAGCAAACACCTTGCTTCTGAATCTAAACCCTTACGGGTCAATCTTCATCATCATCCTTCGACATTAGAAATTCCAAGATATTATCATATCTTTCATTATAAATATCCTCAATATTTCTGAAGATATTTTCACCACTATCCTTATCTGAAATCATTTATCTCTCTGTAATATCTGCGTTACAATATAAAGGAAACTATGTTAGTTTCTAAATCCTTCAAGTTTAAAATAGGAATGTTCTGAAGCAGTGTTGGGAACTGATGCATGAACTAGTATAATATAATGAAACTTGATCAACTTCATTATATTACAGTAAGTCATGTTAAGTTTCTAATGGAATATGATGATTCACAGTACCGTCATCATGTGCCATGTTACACGACTTTTACATTCTATCCAATTCCGAAACATATTAAGAACAAATCATCTTGATAGTTCTATTTTCCTGGATATTCTGGTAATTTGACAAATCAAAATCGTGCCATTACCATTCCTTTCTTAGAGCATTAGCTATGTTCATTCCGAATTTTATACCTACGAATTTCGAACTATTGATCGCTTGACTCAAGGACGGGAAGAAGAAACGAAGGGACAAAGTCCCAAAATAGAAATTGGGGTATAGATTACAGCAAATAGGAGAGAGTATTAACTATGGATGACAATGATTATGGAAAACAGAAGCAGGAGCATCGAAATATAAGGAAAGATATCAAACCCAATAACCACCCAGAAACTACAAACCGTGTGTATCAATACGTATGGCGACGTAAAGACACGGGAGAATTAGAAACATTATAATTCCAAGAAAATCATAAAAGTGAATAGATTCTTCTAGCGGTAGATGAAAGAGAAGAATGAAAGATATGAAAGTTAGAAGTATAACAAAAATCAGAACGGGATGAAGCATTTTAAAGGATACCTTAAGGTATGAATTAGAGGAGGAAGAGTAAGAGATGTGAGGTATGGAAGTAAGAAAGGGAAGGAGGTGGATTTATAGTGAAATATCCGACAAAGAAATCGAAACAGATTATCGCATTAAATCAAAGGAGATCCTGTTTTCTAAATCATCGAAGAACCAAATCTTATTACATAAGATTTTCTTTAAATCCCTTAAATTCTGGAAATCAATCCTAATCTCGACATCGGTTAAAACAATTCTATATTCACTCATTTCATTCTTTTGTGATAGCTTCACTCGTGCGCTTCACATGACCGAATCGTTTTATCCATATCTTCCAATAATGATAAAACTCTATTAATACCTCATATTCGTCATGAAAACATTCCTATTGTTATTTATGACAACCTCTACCAAATTTCGGGACGAAATTTCTTTAACGGGTGGGTACTGTAACGACCCGGATTTTTCCGATCGTTTTACACTTATAAGATTAATATTTACATAAATTAAAACTTACCAACATGATAAGCAATCTAAATTGTTGAGATTTATGATTTTGAAAAGAGTTTTACATAACGTTTAACCGTCTAGTTTGACCGATGATATCACGAACTATACAATATATGTTAATTATACGTTTGTGTATATATATGTATATATACATATTTAACATGATTTAAGGATGTTTAAATATCTCATTTTGTATTAATAACAATAAGTTATAAGTATATTTTGAAACTACTAACTTAAGCTTTCAAAACGATAACTATACGTAACGTTATTTGACATAAATACTTACGACCTATAATGTTTATACATATATCGTATATATAATGTATTTAATCACTTTTAAAGACTTAAATACATAAAACAATATAAGTATATTCACAAAAGATAGCTATATTTGAATCCTCATTCCATTTTTCACAAGATTTCTATACGTATATCTAGAGTATATGTACTCGTATCATACCTAGCTTCTATACGTATTTACTATTGGTATATACACATCAAATCACCACCAACCAGCCCTTGTTCATGCCTTATGTATAAGGTAACTACTTTTGTTATTTAGTATGACAATTTCACATGATTAAAAGATCTTTTCACAAAATTACAAATTTATACACCTTTTACACCACCATAAATACATGCATCCATTTTCAATTTTTGGAACATCATTTCTCTAGCTAAACACACACACTTACTAGCCTCATGTCTCTCTAAGAACTCCAGCAAAAATCCTCTCAAGAATCACCTTAAACACCACCATAAAAAGATCAACAAAAACACTACAAAAATACAACTTTCAATTCAAGTTTATGTCTTAAGTTGCTTCCAATCTTTCATCCAATTTCATCACTCTTTTGGTTCTAGGTTTTTACTCCTCTTTTACAGCAATCTTGTCCAAGTAACTTGAGGTAGTAACTTTGTTCATAACCTTATTCGATTCATATATATATAGCTATCTTATTGTATGGTATACAATTTTAACAACAAAAACATAGTTTGAATGATTTCAAACTTGTTTGCAAACTAAATAGATCCTTCTAACTTAACTTTTAAAATACTTCAAGACCTATAATATAACTTAAATATATGCTAATTTAACAAGGTATAACTTGGTTTTTCAAAGAATACCTTAAAAAACTGTTTTTATGACGTCGGAGTGCAACCGGGGGCTGTTTTGGGTTGGATAATTAAAAACCATCTTGAACTTTGAATTGGAGGTTTATATTCTGGAAAAATGATATTTCTTATGAATATGTTAACACATAAAAATTTCATGATTTAATTCATAGTATAAGTATTTTTAGAAAAATGGTCATTAAATGATGTTTTTGTAACAAAAATGATTAACTTCATAAGTTTCACCAAAATTTGACCTATGACCTATGATTTCGAATACAAACTAAGGTATTTACAGTTCATATTCTTAAAGAGGGACTCGATCCAAGGAAGTGGAAATTTGAATCAACGAAAACGGAGTTGTAACGAAGAAATTATGACCAAAACAAAATCGGATATCCAAGACTAGTTTAGCCACGAAAATAATTGGAGAAAATTAAATAAATCACATCTTCCTAAAGTAACATGATATTTTATACATATGTACTCATAATTTAATTTTATATGGTTCAGGATCACCCGTAAACAATACGAGAAGATTAATCATAAGATCCCATGATTGTACGCAACACGTCATTTGACAACACCGGTACTTTATGTACGCAACACGTCATTTGACAACACCGGTACCATGGGTCAAGATTAATCTCGACCAATACATATACGATGGGGGTTTTATTTATTTCATTGGGGGTTTATTAAACAACTAAATATGAACCATTAAAATTGAATTACTAACATCGGACTGCTAACTACGAACTAAGGAATTATTAAAAGTATTATAAGTATATATATGTGACGATTGTTTAAAAAGAAAAGGTATTGATATATTATATATGGATAGGTTCGTGATATCAATCGGAGACCAAGTCGAAATTACATATCTTCAAGACAAAAGTGAGTATATAGTCCCACTTTTAAACTCTAAATATTTCGGGATGAGAATACATGTATTTTATATTTTACGCTATGGACACAAGTAACTGAAAAATATATTCTACGTTGAGTTGTACCACTGGCATACTTCCCTGTAGCTTGGTAACTAATATTTACAGCGGTATTGTAAACGCGAATCCTGTTGATAGATCTATCGGGCCTGACAACCCCAACCGGACTGGACGACCAGTATTCAACGGTTGCACAGTACTTCGTTTCGTGACTACACCTTGGTACGGTGTAGTAAGATTTCATAATAAAGGGAATATGCGACGTGATTAAATGTTAAGTATGGTTACCAAGTGCTCAACCACTTAGAATATTTTTATTAAAATGTTTATATATGAAATCTTGTGTTCCATTGTTATAACGCTGCTAGCATCAAACCTATATATCTCACCAACTTTATGTTGACGTTTTAAAGCATGTTATTCTCAGGTATGAATTAAGTCTTCCGCTGTGCATTAGCTCATGTTAAGGATACTACTTGGGACCTTTTAAGCCATGATACAAAGACGTTGCATTCGAGTCATTGGAGTTCAATAGAGAATATAAATAAGTAAATGACAGATTAGGTCATTTGGATATTATGAAATGTTAGACGAAAATGTCAAATATTGATGTAATGATAGTTTGCCTTTTTAAGAATAAATGCAACGTTTGTAAAATGTATCATATAGAGGTCAAGTACCTCGCAATGTTATCATATGTTATTGTATTCGTCCCTATGGATTGGGTCGGGTCGTCTCAAAAATTGACAATATGCATACCATTTCATAACATATCTAATTATAATTATCTAAATAATAATCTTGATGAACTCAACGACTCGAATGCAACGTCTTTTGAAATATGCCATGAATGACTCCAAGTAATGTCTCTAATATGAGCAAATGCACAGCGGAAGATTTCTTTCGTACCTGAGAATAAACATGCTTTCAAGTGTCAACCAAAAGGTTGGTGAGTTCATTAGTTTAACATAAATAATCATTTCCATCATTTTAATAGACCACAAGAATTTCATTTCTCATAAACATACGTCCCATACATAGAGACAAAATATCATTCATATGGATTGAACACCTGGTAACCGACATTCACAATATGCATATAAGAATATCCCCATCATTCCGGGATCCTCCATCGGACATGATATAAATTTCGAAGTACTAAAGCATTCGGTACTTTGGATGGGGCTTGTTGGGCCCGATAGATCTATCTTTAGAGTTCGCGTCAATTAGGGTTTCTGTTCCCTAATTCTTAGATTACCAGACTATATAAAAAGGGCATATTCGATTAGATAATCCAACCATAGAATGTAGTTCCGATCACTTGTGTCCATTTCGTAAAACATTTATAAAAGCAGCGCATGCATTCTCAGTCCCAAAAATATATATTGCGAAAGCATTTAAAAAGGGAGTAATGAAAACTCACTATACTGTACTTTGTAGTAAAAATACATATGACGACTTTGAACAATGCAGGGTTGACCTCGGATTCACGAACCTATATCATTCGTATATATACATCAAAATATATACTTGTAATCGAGCAATTTCATATCTTATAACCTCATATATTATATATTTTGTTTATATATATATATTTAAAAATGATTATTATTTATATAGTTATATTAATATGTCTATATCTAGAAACTACTTAATTTGTTGTATATAAGTTTTTATAAGGTTATTATGCTTTATATATAGTTATATGGTTTATTAATATAATTGTAGTATGTATAATAAGTATGTTTTTATATTCAAATTATTTATTTGTTTAAAAATGATGGTTTTGATATTAACGTTTTACTAATACTAATAATAATGCTAATACTAACTTCATTAAAAATGATAATTTTAATAATAGTAATGATATTGTTAATAATAATACTTTTATCTAATTATAAGATTAATAATACTAATGGTTATAAAAGTGATACTAGTACTAATATTAATGAGAAAAATAATAACTTGTATTATATTCCATAATAATAATAATAATAACCCTAGTCATAATGATATTAATACATACATTAGTAATAATAGTCATAATACATAAATGATAAAATTAACCATAATCAACGTATTAGTATTGTTTATAACAATAATAATAATAATAATAATAATAATAATAATAATAATAATAATAATAATAATAATAATAATAATAATAATAATAATAATAATAATAATAATAATAATAATAATAATAATAATACTTATTATGATAATTATAATTATGATAATATTAATAATTGTGATAATTATAATTCTAAAACTACTACTAGTTATAATAATTATAAATATAAATATGGTAATAATTATAATCATAATATGAATCATAATCATAATAATCATAATAACAAGAATAATACTAACAATAATAATGATAACAATTATAACAACAACAACAATAATAATAATAATAATAATAATAATAATAATAATAATAATAATAATAATAATAATAATAATAATAATAATAATAATAAAAATAATAATAATAATAATAATAATAATAAATGAATATACTAGTAACTATCTTTAAAAGCTCAAAAATATACAAAACTGCCCAAGCCGGGACTCGAACCCGAGACCTCTCGCTCCACAACCACCTGCCTAACCATCCGTCTGTTCTTTCTTTTTCTCAAATATGTTGGATTCTAATTATACTTAACACTACATTACTGATTTCCCTTTCTTCTTCACCTCAATCTCTAATAGACCAGACCAGGGATCGATTCACACTAGTAACACTTTACACGATTAGTTTTAAGACTCATAAACTATTAGTGATTGATTAAATTAATTAAAACAACAGATTTATTTAATTAAAAACTGCTAACAGTAAAGAAACTGACCCGTTGAACTCAAAAATCAAACTCAAGTTTAGAGGTTGTTTTAGGTCACGATCATAAAAAGAAAAATGTTTCAAAACTCTCCTGGAAACTATTGGAACTATCAATTTAATCTATATTTAAACAGAAAGCCCGAATTTGGCTGAAGAACAATCGTTGACTTTATGATTTTAAAACTTTGACCCCTAAATTCGAAGTGAATAAAAAGAATTGGGAGCTTATATTTTGCAGATAGTTTAAACAAAATATTCCTAACAAAACCACGTTTACACATTTTGAAATCTATTTCGAATTCGAGCTGTTTAATAAATGGAACAAGAACAGAGCAGGTACTGCTGTTCTTCCCATTTTTCTGATTAAAACCGATGATTTGAAAGCTGTAAAAGGATAATTGAAGTTGTTAATTGATATTGTAGGTGGTCTGGTGTTGTTTACTCTAAATTTGATTGAGTCATATAGTCTTAAAAAAAAGTCGACAGGATCATAATCAGAGAGATAAATTAAAAAAAAAAATAAAGCAGATGTGTAATTGTGACAGGTTTTGGATTATCTCAGTGTTTGGGAATTATTTGTAATCAATCAGAGATAATAAGTCACATATATAACAGTTAGACAGCTAAGTATAACAGATTGGATTTACTTTTAAATATAAAACTTAATTTTTAATAATAATAATCCTATTAATAAATAATAAGAACAATACTGAATATTATTAATAATAACATAATAATATTAATAATAATATTAACAATTCTAATAATAGTATTAATTTTAATTATCTTAATAATAATAATGCTACTATTAATAACAATAAATAATAATGTTTCTGATAAACTAAAAAAAAAATTGTTGATATTAGTATTGTTTTAATGATAAAGTTAATTGTAATGACATAATTAATATTACTACTGATAAGGATAGTAATTCGTATTATTAAATAATATAACTTATATAAAATGATAATAGTAATACTATACTAGTTTGCACATATCGAATTTCATATTTATATCATAATATTATTAATATTGATATTTATTCTAATAGCAATGAAAGTAAGAATATTTAATAATCATAATAATTGTAATTTTATTACTATCTATAATAATAATGATATTAATAATGTTAACATTAATAATGATATAATAAATTAAATGTATTAAATTTTATATTATTCATAACTATATTGTTAATACTGATATTAATATTACTATTAATCTTTATTTAAATAAAAGTAATAATAGTTTAGCAACTATATTCTAGTCTTGTAAGTAAGTTTAGTATATATAATATTCAATAATTATTTATATAATAGCATATAGTTACTTATGATATTATGTTATTTATACTAGCAATAGATATTGAAATTTTCGACACACAACATTTATAATATTAATTATGCATTGTAACCATATATGTTTACAGATTCATTATAACTAAATTATTGTGTATCTTATTTTATATTTATATAATTTTAAATGTTTTAATTTATATTTTAAAATTTCAATTTATTATATATACTTACATTTACATGTATATATATACACAATTATTTATAAATCATTGTTCGTGAATCGTCGTGAATAGTCAAAAGGGCAAATGCGTTCATATAAATTGTTCCAAAGTTTTCGAGACTCAACATTACAGATTTTACTTATCGTGTCGGAAACATATAAAGATTAAGTTTAAATTTGATCGGAAATTCCCGGGTCATCACAGGTATATACCAATAGGAACTAGCATGGGATTCCACTCTTGATTATGTCATTTATGACTAATCAATTTTAACTTTTACCATGAGCTAGTCAACTAACTAGAACTCCTTTTAACCCCACTCACCACTCACCAATTACCACTCATCATTCACTCCATTTCACTTTCAATTCTCTTTCTAATTCTCTCTCAACACATACACACTATTATGAACGTATTTTTCCAGTAGTTAATCATCATCTTCATCAAAAATCACTTCAAGAATCAAGCTATAATCATCATAGGAAGAACACTTCAAAAATCTCTTCAAGTTTACTAATTTACTTCCAAGCTTTCTAATCCATTCCAAGTAATCATCTAAGATCAAGAAACCTTTATTATATACAGTAGGTTATCTTTCTTATTCAAGGTAATATTCATATTCAAACTTTGATTCAATTTCTATAACTATAAACTATCTTAATTCGAGTAAAAATCTTGAACTTGTTTTTGTGTCATGATCCTACTTCAAGAACTTTCAAGCCATCCAAGATCCTTTGAAGCTAGATCATTTCTTGTCACTTCCAGTAGGTTTACCTACTAAACTTGAGGTAGTAATGATGTTCATAACATCATTCGATTCATATATATAAAACTATCTTATTCGAAGGTTTAAACTCGTAATCACTAGAACATAGTTTAGTTAATTCTAAACTTGTTCGCAAACAAAAGTTAATCCTTCTAACTTGACTTTTAAAATTAACTAAACACATGTTCTATATCTATATGATATGCTAACTTAATGATTTAAAACCTGGAAACACGAAAAACACTGTAAAACCAGATTTACGCCGTCGTAGTAACACCGCGGGCTGTTTTGGGTTAGTTAATTAAAAACTATAATAAACTTTGATTTAAAAGTTGTTATTCTGAGAAAATGATTTTTATTATGAACATGAAACTATATCCAAAAATTATGGTTAAACTCAAAGTAGAAGTATGTTTTCTAAAATGGTCATCTAGACGTCGTTCTTTCGACTGAAATGACTACCTTTACAAAAATGACTTGTAACTTATTTTTCCGACTATAAACCTATACTTTTTCTGGTAAGATTCATAAAATAGAGTTCAATATGAAACCATAGCAATTTGATTCACTCAAAACGGATTTAAAATGAAGAAGTTATGGGTAAAACAAGATTGGATAATTTTTCTCATTTTAGCTACGTGAAAATTGGTAACAAATCTATTCCAACCATAACTTAATCAACTTGTATTGTATATTATGTAATCTTGAGATACCATAGACACGTATACAATGTTTCGACCTATCATGTCGACACATCTATATATATTTCGGAACAACCATAGACACTCTATATGTGAATATTGGAGTTAGCTATACAGGGTTGAGGTTGATTCCAAAATATATATAGTTTGAGTTGTGATCAATACTGAGATACGTATACACTGGGTCGTGGATTGATTCAAGATAATATTTATCGATTTATTTCTGTACATCTAACTGTGGACAACTAGTTGTAGGTTACTAACGAGGACAGCTGACTTAATAAACTTAAAACATCAAAATATATTAAAAGTGTTGTAAATATATTTTGAACATACTTTAATATACATGCATATATTGTTATAGGTTCGTGAATCAACAGTGGCCAAGTCTTACTTCTCGACGAAGTAAAAATCTGTGAAAGTGAGTTATAGTCCCACTTTTAAAATCTAATATTTTTGGGATGAGAATACATGCAGGTTTTATAAATGATTTACAAAATAGACACAAGTACGTGAAACTACATTCTATGGTTGAATTATCGAAATCGAATATGCCCCTTTTTATTAAGTCTGGTAATCTAAGAATTAGGGAACAGGCACCCTAATTGACGCGAATCCTAAAGATAGATCTATTGGGCCTAACAAACCCCATCCAAAGTATCGGATGCTTTAGTACTTCGAAATTTATATCATATCCGAAGGGTGTCCCGGAATGATGGGGATAATCTTATATATGCATCTTGTTAATGTCGGTTACCAGGTGTTCACCATATGAATGATTTTTATCTCTATGTATGGGATATATATTGAAATATGAAATCTTGTGGTCTATTATTACAATTTGATATATATAGGTTAAACCTATAACTCACCAACATTTTTGTTGACGTTTAAAGCATGTTTATTCTCAGGTGAATACTAAGAGCTTCCGCTGTTGCATACTAAAATAAGGACAAGATTTGGAGTCCATGTTTGTATGATACTGTGTAAAAACTGTATTCAAGAAACTGATTTCGATGTAACATATTTGTATTGTAAACCATTATGTAATGGTCGTGTGTAAACAGGATATTTTAGATTATCATTATTTGATAATCTACATAAAGCTTTTTAAACCTTTATTTATGAAATAAAGGTTATGGTTTGTTTTAAAAATGAATGCAGTCTTTGAAAAACGTCTCATATAGAGGTCAAAACCTCGCAACGAAATCAATTAATATGGAACGTTTTTTGTAATGACCCTCACTTTTTCGATCAATTTATACTTATAAGATTAATATTTACATAAATTAAACCTTACCAACATGATAAGCAATCCAAATTGTTGAGACTTATGTTTTCAAAGAGAGTTTTACACAACGATTGACCGTCTAGTTTGACCAATGATATCACGAACTATACAATATATGATAATTATACGTTTGTGTATATATATGTATATATACATATTTAACATGATCTAAGGATGTTTTAATATCTCATTTTGTATTAATAACAATAAGTTATAAGTATATTTTGAAACTACTAACTTAAGTTTTCAAAACGATAACCATACGTAACGTTATTTGACATAAATACTTATAACATATAATGTTTATACATATATCGTATATGTAATGTATTTAATCACTTTTAAAGACTTAAATACATAAAACAATATAAGTATATTCACAAAAGATAGCTATATTTGAATTCTCATTCCATTTTTCACAAGATTTTCTATACGTATATCTAGAGTATATGTACTCGTATCATACCTAGCTTCTATACATATTTACTATTGGTATATACACATCAAATCACCACAAACCAGCCCTTGTTCATGCCTTATGTATAAGGTAACTCTCTTGTTCATGCCTTATGTATAAGGTAACTACTTTTGATGTTTAGTATGACTAATTACATAAAAATACAACATGAAATTTTGTCCATGTTTTTCCATTAATCATGTTTTTATGGCCTTAAATACATCTTCCATTTTCAAATTTTATTACCTCATTTCTTTAACCAAAAACACACTCTTAAGAAACTCCATAACCATTCAGCTAGTATCCATGAAGATCTAGCCATAAAAACATCACTTAATCACCATAAGAAAACTCTTACAAAAATACTTCAAGAATCCTTCCAAGAACACAAGTTTACTTCCAATCTTTCATCCAACTCCATCACTCTTTTGGTTCTAGATTTTTACTTCTCTTTTACAGCAATCTTGTCCAAGTAACTTGAGGTAGTAACTTTGTTCATAACCTTATTCGATTCATATATATATAGCTATCTTATTTTATGGTATAAAATTTTAACAACAAGAACATAGTTTGAATGTTTTCAAACTTGTTTGCAAACTAAATAGATCCTTCTAACTTAACTTTTAAAATACTTCAAGACCTGTAATATATCATAAATATATGCTAATTTAACAAGGTATAACTTGGTTTTTCAAAGAACACCTTAAAAACTGTTTTTACGACGTCGGAGTGCAACCGGGGGCTGTTTTGGGTTGGATAATTAAAAACTATCTTGAACCTTGAATTGGAGGTTTATTTTCTGGAAAAATGATATTTACTATGAATATGATAACACATAAAAATTTCATGATTTAACTCAAAGTATAAGTACTTTTAGAAAAATAATCATTTAAGGTTGTTTACATGATGGAAAATGATTAACTTCATAAGTTTCACCAAAGTTTGACCTTTGACCTGTGATTTTGAATACAAACTAAGGTATTTACAGTTCATATTCTTAAAGAGGGACTCGATCCAAGGAAGTGGCAAGTTGAACCAACGAAAACGGAGTTGTAACGAAGAAACTATGACCAAAACAAAATCGGATATCCAAGACTTGTTTAGTCACGAAAATAATTGGAGAAAAATTAAATAAATCACATCTTTTTAAAATAACATGATATTTTATATATATGTACTCATAATTTAATTTTATATGGTTCAGGATCACCCGTAAACAATACGAGAAGATTAATCATAAGATCCCATGATTGTACGCAACACGTCATTTGACAACACCGGTACTTTATGTACGCAACACGTCATTTGACAACACCGGTACCGTGGGTCAAGATTAATCTCGACCAATACATATTCGATGGGGGTTTTATTTATTTCGAGGGGGGGTTTTATTTATTTATTAAACACCTAAATATGAACCATTAAAATTGAATTGCTAA
This sequence comes from Rutidosis leptorrhynchoides, assembly GCF_046630445.1. Classification (NCBI taxonomy): domain Eukaryota; kingdom Viridiplantae; phylum Streptophyta; class Magnoliopsida; order Asterales; family Asteraceae; genus Rutidosis; species Rutidosis leptorrhynchoides. The sequence continues at coordinate 182,257,329 of NC_092342.1, read as the reverse complement.
CTACGGACTAAGAAGACATTAAAAGTATTATAAGTATATATATGTGACGATTGTTTAAAATGAAAATATATTGATATATTATATATGGATAGGTTCGTGATATCAATCGGAGACCAAGTCAAAATATATATATCTTCAAGGCAAAAGTGAGTATATAGTCCCATTTTTAAACTCTAAGTATTTCGGGATGAGAATACATGTATTTTATGTTTTACGTTATGGACACAAGTAACTGAAAAATATATTCTACGTTGAGTTGTACCACTGGCATACTTCCCTGTAGCTTGGTAACTATTATTTACAGCGGTATTGTAAACGCGAATCCTATTGATAGATCTATCGGGCCTGACAACCCCAACCGGACTGGACGACCAGTATTCAACGGTTGCACAGTACTTCGTTTCGTGACTACACTTGGTACGGTGTAGTAAGATTTCATAATAAAGGGAATATGCGACGTGATTAAATGTTAAGTATGGTTATCAAGTGCTCAACCACTTAGAATATTTTTATTAAAATGTTTATATATGAAATCTTGTGGTCTATATTTATATCGCTGCCGGCATTAAACCTATATCTCACCAACTTTATGTTGACGTTTTAAGCATGTCTATTCTCAGGTGATAATTAGAAGCTTCCGCTGCAACATGTTGAATTTAAACAAGATCTTGAGTATGCATATTTGTGTCAAAAATAAAACTGCATATCGGAGGATTTGTAATGTAAAATATGCTAGAAATCGTATTGTTATCATCACATGTAAAGTTTGTAAGTCTAAGATTATCGCTAAACGATAATCATCTTTTTATTGTCTAAAGCTTGTATTAAAATAAGAGTTATGGTTTGTAATGTAAAATAAATGCAGTTGTTCTTTTAAAAATGTCGCATATAGAGGTCAATACCTCGCAATGAAATCATACGTTATCTAACTCGTTCTTATGGTTAAGGACGGGTTATGACATGTGGTATCAGAGCGGTGGTCTTAGCGAACCAGGTTTGCATTAGTGTGTCTAACCGAGAAGTCGTTAGGATACATTAGTAAGTCTGGACTTTGACCGGGTCTGATTTTTAAAAACCATTGCTTATCATTGTTGGTTAAAATTTATATGTAAATATTATGTAGTACTAATGGGTTAGTTGTTATGTGATAGATGTCGGGCTCGAAACTTATTATCACATTCAGCGACTCCGAACCAGAATCTTCAGATGGTGTTCCAGTCATTAACCTATCCGATGACGAAAATGATATCTTTGGGGAAGACTCACAAATTCCGGATGAACCAACTATAGGGAACTCGGAAAGTGAACCCGAGGAGGAAAATGAACCCGAGGAGGAAAGTGAACCCGAGGAGGAAATACAGGAAATTACAAAAGACAAGTTCGAACTAGGAAAGAAACGAAAGGCTAATGAATTAGAAAATTCAAATCCCGAGTTTAGTGAGGATGATGTGGCACCAACTCCACTAGACACTACCACCCCTATTCCCGCTATCCCTATTCGTTCTATCCCAGCATCTAGTTCTTCAGCCCCACCGCCAAAATATAGGCTGACAGCTAGGATAAGCGTTAGACCATTCCTTGAACCTAAACGTCCTAGAAAATAGACCAAACGATGCACTGCCGTATTAAACCATGGGATCATATAATGTTTTGTATAATATTATTAGAGTGGTTTGCTTAATGTTCGATGTAAGATAAGCATATGTAAAATAGTGAAGTATGAAATGCAATAATTTTCCATGGTTAAGTATTATTTAGATTGTAGTAATTGGTTCTGTACTAAGCTATTAAGTATGAACATTAACGGGTAGGTACTACCCTAGATATAATTATAAAACGCTAATAAGAAGAAAAGGCTTTTATAATAATACCTAGTTCATATTATTAACAAGCTATAATGTACTATAAATACACACTACATCTATAATATTCCATGTGAATAATTATTTTCTTTCATTAGGAAATGGCGCGATTGAATCGAACGACGGAACAAGAAGTCGAGGAATTCATCAACCAGCGAGTCAATGACAGAATGTTATGGGTCGAAGCTGCAAGAGCTGCTGCAGTTAACCCAAATCCTCGTGTAGGATGCACCTACAAGACGTTTCAAGCTTGCAAGCCCTCATCATTCAGTGGAACGGAAGGACCGATCGGTTTAACCCGATGGATAGAAAAGATGGAGACTGTGTTTAAAATCAGTGGTTGTGTTGAAAAGGACATGACCAAGTATGCATCATGCACTTTACAAGATAGTGCACTCACGTGGTGGAAAAATTATGTGAAGGCTGTAGGAGGAGATGTAGCTTATGATACTCCATGGGAAGAATTCAAAATAATGTTAATCAACGAGTATTGTCCAAGGAACGAGGTTAGGAAGTTGGAAGATGAATTACAAAGCCTGAAGGTTGTTGGTACTGAAATCACCAACTATAATCAGCGATTCATGGAATTAGTTTTGCTATGTCCTGAATTGGTTCCAACCGAAGAACGGAAGATTGAAATGTACAAAGATGGTTTGACCAAAAAGGTCAAGGCAAATGTTACAGCATCGAAACCTAAGACAATTCATGAAGCTATAACCATGGCAAACGAGCTAATGGATCAGGTCATCATGGATAAGAAAGTATCCAATACTGATGTGAAGGTATCAGGTAACAAAAGAAAGTGGAATGGAAATTATGATCGAGGTAACCAACAACAATCTTTTAAGAAACAAGAAATCACGCAAGGTGCGGGTAGTGGTTTAAGCTTTGGTTATAAAGGACAAAATCCTTTATGCAACCGATGCCACAAACATCACTCTGGTTACTGTAATGTGGTATGCAACAAATGTAATCGAAAGGGTCACCTTGCTGAAGATTGTAGGGCTCTCGTTACAAATACAAATGGTACCAAGACTCCTGCCACCAATGCAAATAGAACTGCTTTGGCTACCATTACTTGTTATGGGTGTGGAAAACAAGGTCACTATAAGAGCCAGTGTCCGAATCCAGAGAAGAATAATGGATCTGCACGTGGAAGAGCATTTGTTATTAATGCTAGAGAGGCGTGTGAAGACCCGGAGCTTGTTACGGGTACGTTTACCATTAATAACTTATCCGCATCTATTATATTTGATACTGGTGCCGATAGAAGTTACGTGAGTAGAGGCTTTTATGTAGTGACCCGAACTTTTCCATGTTTATATATATTAATTGAGATTGATATTTACATGATTAAATGTTTCCAACATGTTAAGCAATCAAACTTGTTAAGACTTGATTAATTGAAATATGTTTCATATAGACAATTGACCACCCAAGTTGACCGGTGATTCACGAACGTTAAAACTTGTAAAAACTATATGATGACATATATATGGATATATATATAGTTAACATGATACTATGATAAGTAAACATATCATTAAGTATATTAACAATGAACTACATATGTAAAAACAAGACTACTAACTTAATGATTTTTAAACGAGACATATATGTAACGATTATCGTTGTAAAGACATTTAATGTATATATATCATATTAAGAGATATTCATACATGATAATATCATGATAATATAATAATTTAAAATCTCATTTGATATTATAAACATTGGGTTAACAACATTTAACAAGATCGTTAACCTAAAGGTTTCAAAACAACACTTACATGTAACGACTAACGATGACTTAACGACTCAGTTAAAATGTATATACATGTAGTGTTTTAAATATGTATTTATACACTTTTGAAAGACTTCAATACACTTATCAAAATACTTCTACTTAACAAAAATGCTTACAATTACATCCTCGTTCAGTTTCATCAACAATTCTACTCGTATGCACCCGTATTCGTACTCGTACAATACACAGCTTTTAGATGTATGTACTATTGGTATATACACTCCAATGATCAGCTATTAGCAGCCCATGTGAGTCACCTAACACATGTGGGAACCATCATTTGGCAACTAGAATGAAATATCTCATAAAATTACAAAAATATGAGTAATCATTCATGACTTATTTACATGAAAACAAAATTACATATCCTTTATATCTAATCCATACACCAACGACCAAAAACACCTACAAACACTTTCATTCTTCAATTTTCTTCATCTAATTGATCTCTCTCAAGTTCTATCTTCAAGTTCTAAGTGTTCTTCATATATTCTACAAGTTCTAGTTACATAAAATCAAGAATACTTTCAAGTTTGCTAGCTCACTTCCAATCTTGTAAGGTGATCATCCAACCTCAAGAAATCTTTGTTTCTTACAGAAGGTTATCATTCTAATACAAGGTAATAATCATATTCAAATTTTGGTTCAATTTCTATAACTATAACAATCCTATTTCAAGTGATGTACTTGAACTTGTTTTCGTGTCATGATTCTGCTTCAAGAACTTCGAGTCATCCAAGGATCCGTTGAAGCTAGATCCATTTTTCACTTTTCCAGTAGGTTTATCCAAGGAACTTAAGGTAGTAATGATGTTCATAACATCATTCAATTCATACATATAAAGCTATCTTATTCGAAGGTTTAAACTTGTAATCACTAGAACATAGTTTAGTTAATTCTGAACTTGTTCGCAAACAAAAGTTAATCCTTCTAACTTGACTTTTAAAATCAACTAAACACATGTTCTATATCTATATGATATGCTAACTTAATGATTTAAAACCTGGAGACACGAAAAACACCATAAAACCGGATTTACGCCGTCGTAGTAACACCGCGGGCTGTTTTGGGTTAGTTAATTAAAAACTATGATAAACTTTGATTTAAAAGTTGTTATTCTGAGAAAATAATTTTTATTATGAACATGAAACTATATCCAAAAATTATGGTTAAACTCAAAGTGGAAGTATGTTTTCTAAAATGGTCATCTAGACGTCGTTCTTTCGACTGAAATGACTACCTTTACAAAAACGACTTGTAACTTCTTTTTCCGACTATAAACCTATACTTTTCTGTTTAGATTCATAAAATAGAGTTCAATATGAAACCATAGCAATTTGATTCACTCAAAACGGATTTAAAATGAAGAAGTTATGGGTAAAACAAGATTGGATAATTTTTCTCATTTTAGCTACGTGAAAATTGGTAACAAATCTATTCCAACCATAACTTAATCAACATGTATTGTATATTATGTAATCTTGAGATACCATAGACACGTATACAATGTTTCGAACTATCATGTCGACACATCTATATATATTTCGGAACAACCATAGACACTCTATATGTGAATGTTGGAGTTAGCTATACAGGGTTGAGGTTGATTCCAAAATATATATAGTTTGAGTTGTGATCAATACTGAGATACGTATACACTGGGTCGTGGATTGAATCAAGATAATATTTATTTATTTCTGTACATCTAACTGTGGACAACTAGTTGTAGGTTACTAACGAGGACAGCTGACTTAATAAACTTAAAACATCAAAATATATTAAAAGTGTTGTAAATATATTTTGAACATACTTTGATATATATGTATATATTGTTATAGGTTCGTGAATCAACCAGTGGCCAAGTCTTACTTCCCGACGAAGTAAAAATCTGTGAAAGTGAGTTATAGTCCCACTTTTAAAATTTAATATTTTTGGGATGAGAATACATGCAGGTTTTATAAATGATTTACAAAATAGACACAAGTACGTGAAACTACATTCTATGGTTGAATTATCGAAATCGAATATGCCCCTTTTTATTAAGTCTGGTAATCTAAGAATTAGGGAACAGACACCCTAATTGACGCGAATCCTAAAGATAGATCTATTGGGCTTAACAAACCCCATCCAAAGTACCGGATGCTTTAGTACTTCGAAATTTATATCATATCCGAAGGGTGTCCCGGAATGATGGGGATATTCTTATATATGCATCTTGTTAATGTCGGTTACCAGGTGTTCACCATATGAATGATTTTTATCTCTATGTATGGGGTGTGTATTGAAATATGAAATCTTGTGGTCTATTATTATGATTTGATATATATAGGTTAAACCTATAACTCACCAACATTTTTGTTGACGTTTTAAGCATGTTTATTCTCAGGTGATTATTAAGAGCTTCCGCTGTCGCATACTTAAATAAGGACGAGATTTGGAGTCCATGCTTGTATGATATTGTGTAATAACTGCATTCAAGAAACTTATTTTGTTGTAACATATTTGTATTGTAAACCATTATGTAATGGTCGTGTGTAAACAGGATATTTTAGATTATCATTATTTGATAATCTACGTAAAGCTTTTTAAACCTTTATTGATGAAATAAAGGTTATGGTTTGTTTTAAAATGAATGCAGTCTTTGAAAAACGTCTCATATAGAGGTCAAAACCTCGCAACGAAATCAATTAATATGGAACGTTTTTAATCAATAAGAATGGGACATTTCATTTTACGCTAAATTGAATTGTTCATCATTACCTCTAGATGCTAAGTACATGATTGAGTTAGCTAATGGTAAACTAATTAAAGCCGATAAAATTTGCCGTGATTGTAAAATAAATTTAGCCGGAGAAACATTTAAAATTGACTTAATACCCGTAGAATTAGGAAGTTTTGATGTAATAGTCGGCATGGACTGGATGTCCAAAGTAGGAGCTGAAGTTGTGTGTGCCAAGAAGGCAATTCGCATTCCTTGTAAGGATAAAATGCCGGTGATGATTTATGGAGAGAAGGGTAACTCAAAGCTAAAACTCATTAGCTGTTTGAAAGCCAAGAAGTGTTTAGAAAAGGGATGTTATGCTATTCTAGCACATGTTAATAAAGTCGAAAAGAAAGAAAAAGAGAAGTGCATCAACGACGTGCCTGTGGCAAGAGATTTTCCTGAAGTTTTTCCAGAAGAGTTGCCGAGATTACCTCCATTTAGATCTGTAGAATTTCAAATAGATTTAGTACCAGGAGCTGCACCAGTTGCCCGTGCTCCATATAGACTTGCACCGTCCGAGTTAAAAGAACTTCAGAGTCAGTTAAAAGAATTACTGGATCGTGGATTCATACGACCAAGTACTTCACCATGGGGAGCTCCGATTCTATTTGTTAAAAAGAAAGATGGATCTTTTAGGATGTGTATAGATTATCGTGAATTAAATAAGTTAACTATCAAAAAACGGTATCCACTACCGAGAATTGACGACTTATTTGATCAACTCCAAGGATCATGTGTGCACTCAAAAATTGACCTAAGGTCGGGCTATCATCAATTACGTGTCAAAGAAGAGGACATTCCGAAAACTGCTTTTCGGACACGTTATGGTCATTACGAATTTTTGGTCATGCCGTTTGGATTGACGAATGCGCCAGCTGTATTCATGGACCTCATGAATCGAGTTTGTAGTCCATATTTAGATAAGTTTGTTATCGTTTTCATTGATGATATTCTTATCTATTCCAAGAGTGAGCAAGAGCATGAGCAGCATTTAAGGTTAATATTAGAGTTGTTGAGAAAAGAACAGCTATATGCTAAATTTTCTAAATGTGCTTTCTGGTTGAAAGAAGTGCAATTTCTTGGTCACGTTGTTAGTAGCAAAGGAATTCAGGTTGATCCAGCAAAAATTGAAGCCATTGAAAAATGGGAGACTCCTAAGACACCAACACAGATACGCCAATTTTTGGGTTTAGCCGGTTATTATAGAAGGTTTATTCGAGATTTTTCCCGAATAGCTAAGCCGTTGACAGCGTTAACGCAAAAAGGGAAGAAATATAAATGGACCTCTGAGCAGGAGAGTGCATTTCAATTACTAAAGAAGAAGTTAACTACGGCGCCTATTTTATCGTTACCAGAAGGGAACGATGATTTTGAAATATATTGTGACGCTTCGCGACAAGGTTTTGGTTGTGTTCTTATGCAACGAAAGAAAGTTATTGCATACGCATCCCGACAATTGAAGATTCACGAGCGGAATTATACGACTCATGATCTAGAACTGGGAGCAGTCGTGTTTGCATTGAAGATATGGAGACACTACTTGTATGGGGTTGAATGCACTATGTTTACTGATCATAAAAGTCTTCAACATATTTTTGATCAGAAACAGTTGAACATGAGGCAATGTAGGTGGGTCGAGTTAATAAATGACTATGATTGTGAAATTCGTTATCATCCCTGGAAGGCGAACGTGGTGGCCGATGCTTTAAGCAGAAAGGAACGAGAACCAATTCGAGTTCGAGCGATGAACATAAAAATTCGCATGAATCTCAACTCGCAAATCAAAGAAGTTCAACGAGAAGCACTTACTAAAGAAAACATAGGAAATGAAACAATGAAGAAGTATGAGAAGCAACTCGTTATACGGGAAGACGGAATTCGATATTTTGCAAATCGTATTTGGGTACCAAAGTTGGGTGGATTAAGGAAGTTGATATTGAATGAGGCACATAAGACAAGATACTCGATACATCCTGGAGTCGGAAAGATGTATCAAGATCTTAAGACGCATTATTGGTGGCCTAACTTAAAGACAGACGTTGCAACATATGTTGGGGAGTGTTTAACTTGTTCCAAGGTCAAAGCAGAACACCAGAAGCCGTCAGGGTTACTTCAACAACCAGAAATCCCAGAATGGAAATGGGATGGTATTACCATGGATTTCATCACGAAGTTACCAAAGACTGCCTGGGGATACGACACCATTTGGGTGATTGTTGATCGTCTCACCAAGTCTGCACATTTCTTGCCTATAAAGGAAACAGATAGAATGGAGAAACTATTACGATTGTATATAAAGGAAGTTGTTTTAAGGCATGGAATACCTATTTCCATTATATCCGATCATGATAGTAGATTTACATCAAAGTTCTGGCAATCACTACAGGAGGCCCTAGGAACTCGTTTGGATATGAGTACCGCGTATCATCCGCAAACTGACGGGCAGAGTGAAAGAACGATTCAGACTCTTGAAGACATGCTCAGAGCATGTGTGATCGATTTTGGAAACGGATGGGATAAATATCTACCATTAGCAGAATTCTCGTATAATAATAGTTATCATGCGAGCATTAAAGCTGCGCCATTCGAAGCATTGTACGGAAGGAAGTGTAGATCTCCTATTTGTTGGAATGAAGTAGGAGATCGACAATTAACTGGTCCCGAGATCATACACGAAACGACTGAGAAGATAGTACAAATCAAGGAGAGATTGAAAACAGCCCGTAGTCGCCAAAAGAGCTACGCCGATGTCCGAAGGAAACCATTAGAGTTTCAGATCGGGGACATGGTTATGTTAAAGGTGTCACCTTGGAAAGGTGTAATACGTTTCGGTAAAAGGGGTAAACTGAACCCAAGATACGTAGGCCCGTTCAAGATCATCGAACGCATTGGACCGGTAGCTTATCGACTCGAGTTACCGCAACAACTCGCCGGAGTACATAATACCTTTCACGTCTCAAACCTTAAGAAGTGTCTTGCAAAGGAAGACCTCACCATTCCTCTTGAAGAAATCCATGTCGATGAGAAACTACAATTCATCGAAGAACCAATCGAAATCATGGACCGTGAAGTTAAACAGCTCAAGCAGAGCAACATACCGATCGTTAAGGTTCGTTGGAATGCTCGAAGAGGTCCTGAGTTTACTTGGGAATGAGAGGATCAGAAAAACAAAAGTATCCACACTTGTTTCTCGATGACGCAAAATAGGTACAATTTTAAAATTTCGGGACGAAATTTATTTAACGGGTAGGTACTGTAATGACCCGCACTTTTTCGATCAATTTATACTTATAAGATTAATATTTACATAAATTAAACCTTACCAACATGATAAGCAATCCAAATTGTTGAGACTTATGTTTTCAAAGAGAGTTTTACACAACGATTGACCGTCTAGTTTGACCGATGATATCACGAACTATACAATATATGATAATTATACGTTTGTGTATATATATGTATATATACATATTTAACATGATCTAAGGATGTTTTAATATCTCATTTTGTATTAATAACAATAAGTTATAAGTATATTTTGAAACTACTAACTTAAGTTTTCAAAACGATAACCATACGTAACGTTATTTGACATAAATACTTATAACATATAATGTTTATACATATATCGTATATGTAATGTATTTAATCACTTTTAAAGACTTAAATACATAAAACAATATAAGTATATTCACAAAAGATAGCTATATTTGAATTCTCATTCCATTTTTCACAAGATTTTCTATACGTATATCTAGAGTATATGTACTCGTATCATACCTAGCTTCTATACATATTTACTATTGGTATATACACATCAAATCACCACCAACCAGCCCTTGTTCATGCCTTATGTATAAGGTAACTCTCTTGTTCATGCCTTATGTATAAGGTAACTACTTTTGATGTTTAGTATGACTAATTACATAAAAATACAACATGAAATTTTGTCCATGTTTTTCCATTAATCATGTTTTTATGGCCTTAAATACATCTTCCATTTTCAAATTTTATTACCTCATTTCTTTAACCAAAAACACACTCTTAAGAAACTCCATAACCATTCAGCTAGTATCCATGAAGATCTAGCCATAAAAACATCACTTAATCACCATAAGAAAACTCTTACAAAAACACTTCAAGAATCCTTCCAAGAACACAAGTTTACTTCCAATCTTTCATCCAACTCCATCACTCTTTTGGTTCTAGATTTTTACTTCCCTTTTACAGCAATCTTGTCCAAGTAACTTGAGGTAGTAACTTTGTTCATAACCTTATTCGATTCATATATATATAGCTATCTTATTTTATGGTATAAAATTTTAACAACAAGAACATAGTTTGAATGTTTTCAAACTTGTTTGCAAACTAAATAGATCCTTCTAACTTAACTTTTAAAATACTTCAAGACCTGTAATATATCATAAATATATGCTAATTTAACAAGGTATAACTTGGTTTTTCAAAGAACACCTTAAAAACTGTTTTTACGACGTCGGAGTGCAACCGGGGGCTGTTTTGGGTTGGATAATTAAAAACTATCTTGAACCTTGAATTGGAGGTTTATTTTATGGAAAAATGATATTTACTATGAATATGATAACACATAAAAATTTCATGATTTAACTCAAAGTATAAGTACTTTTAGAAAAATAATCATTTAAGGTTGTTTACATGATGGAAAATGATTAACTTCATAAGTTTCACCAAAGTTTGACCTTTGACCTGTGATTTCGAATACAAACTAAGGTATTTACAGTTCATATTCTTAAAGAGGGACTCGATCCAAGGAAGTGGCAAGTTGAACCAACGAAAACGGAGTTGTAACGAAGAAACTATGACCAAAACAAAATCGGATATCCAAGACTTGTTTAGTCACGAAAATAATTGGAGAAAAATTAAATAAATCACATCTTTTTAAAATAACATGATATTTTATATATATGTACTCATAATTTAATTTTATATGGTTCAGGATCACCCGTAAACAATACGAGAAGATTAATCATAAGATCCCATGATTGTACGCAACACGTCATTTGACAACACCGGTACTTTATGTACGCAACACGTCATTTGATAACACCGGTACCGTGGGTCAAGATTAATCTCGACCAATACATATTCGATGTGGGTTTTATTTATTTCGAGGGGGGGTTTTATTTATTTATTAAACACCTAAATATGAACCATTAAAATTGAATTGCTAACTACGGACTAAGAAGACATTAAAAGTATTATAAGTATATATATGTGACGATTGTTTAAAATGAAAATATATTGATATATTATATATGGATAGGTTCGTGATATCAATCGGAGACCAAGTCAAAATATATATATCTTCAAGGCAAAAGTGAGTATCTAGTCCCATTTTTAAACTCTAAGTATTTCGGGATGAGAATACATGTATTTTATGTTTTACGTTATGGACACAAGTAACTGAAAAATATATTCTACGTTGAGTTGTACCACTGGCATACTTCCCTGTAGCTTGGTAACTATTATTTACAGCGGTATTGTAAACGCGAATCCTGTTGATAGATCTATCGGGCCTGACAACCCCAACCGGACTGGACGACCAGTATTCAACGGTTGCACAGTACTTCGTTTCGTGACTACACTTGGTACGGTGTAGTAAGATTTCATAATAAAGGGAATTTGCGACGTGATTAAATGTTAAGTATGGTTATCAAGTGCTCAACCACTTAGAATATTTTTATTAAAATGTTTATATATGAAATCTTGTGGTCTATATTTATATCGCTGCCGGCATTAAACCTATATCTCACCAACTTTATGTTGACGTTTTAAGCATGTCTATTCTCAGGTGATAATTAGAAGCTTCTGCTGCAACATGTTGAATTTAAACAAGATCTTGAGTATGCATATTTGTGTCAAAAATAAAACTGCATATCGGAGGATTTGTAATGTAAAATATGCTAGAAATCGTATTGTTATCATCACATGTAAAGTTTGTAAGTCTAAGATTATCGCTAAACGATAATCATCTTTTTATTGTCTAAAGCTTGTATTAAAATAAGAGTTATGGTTTGTAATGTAAAATAAATGCAGTTGTTCTTTTAAAAATGTCGCATATAGAGGTCAATACCTCGCAATGAAATCATACGTTATCTAACTCGTTCTTATGGTTAAGGACGGGTTATGAAAGGATCCGAAACTAATCATTCGGACATCGTCCATATAGATTAAAAACGAATTACAATAGTTGATAACATCGCGAGGTACTTGACCTCTATATGATACATTTTACAAACGTTGCATTTATTTCTTAAAGGCAATCTATTATTACATCGAGAGTTGACATATTAGCCTAACATTTTATAACAACCAAATGATCTAATCTGCCATTTACATAACAATAGTCTTTAATGAACTTCAATGACTCGAATGCAACGTCCTTGTATCATAGCTTAAATGGTCCCAAGTAGTATCCTTAACATGAGCTAATGCACAGCGGAAGACTTAATTCGTACCTGAGAATAACATGCTTTAAAACGTCAACATAAAGTTGGTGAGATATATAGGTTTGATGCTAGCAGCGTTATAACAATGGACCACAAGATTTCGTATATAATCATTTCAATAAAAATATTCTAAGTGGTTGAGCACTTGGTAACCATACTTAACATTTAATCACGTCGCATATTCCCTTTAATATGAAATCTTACTACACCGTACCAAGGTGTAGTCGCAAAACGAAGTACTGTGCAACCGTTGAATACTGGTCGTCCAGTCCGGTTGGGGTTGTCAGGCCCGATAGATCTATCAACAGGATTCGCGTTTACAATACCGCTGTAAATAACAGTTACCAAGCTACAGGGAAGTATGCCAGTGGTACAACTCAACGTAGAATATATTTTTCAGTTACTTGTGTCCATAACGTAAAACATAAAATACATGTATTCTCATCCCGAAATATTTAGAGTTTAAAAGTGGGACTATATACTCACTGTTGTCTCGAAGATATATATATTTTTGACTTGGTCTTCCGGTTGATATCACGAACCTATCCATATATAATATATCAATATATTTTCATTTTAAACAAACATCTCGTATATATATTTATAATACTTTTAATACTTTGAATAATTCCTTAGTCCGTAGTTAGCGTTTCGATGTTAGTAATTCAATTTTAATGGTTCATTTTTAGATGTTTATATACCCGCAATAAATAAACCCCCAACGAAATAAATAAAACTCCCATAAAACCCCATCGTATATGTGTTGGTCGAGAATAATCTTGACCCATGGTACCGGTGTTGTCAAATGACGTGTTGCGTACATAAAGTACCGGTGTTGTCAAATGACGTGTTGCGTACAATCATGGGATCTTATGATTAATCTTCTCGTGTTGTTTACGGGTGATCCTGAACCATATGAAATTGAATTATGAGTACATATATATAAAATATCATGTTATCTTAGAAATATGTGATTTATATCTTTTTTTTCCAATTGATCCCGTAGTTGAAATGATCTAGGATAACCAATTTTGTTTCGGTCATAGTTTCTTCGTTACAAGTCCGTTTTCGTTGATTCAAATTGCCATCTTCTTGGATCGAGTTCTTCTTTAAGACTATGAACTGTAAATACCTTGGTTTGTATTCAAAATCATACGGCATAAGTGAAACATTAGTGAAACATATGAAGTTAAACATTTTGTTACAAAAAAAAAATCATTTAATGACCATTTTTCTAAAAATACTTATACTTTGAAAAACCAAGTTTTACCTTATTAAATTAGCATATATTTAAGTTATATTACAGGTCTTGAAGTATTTTAAAAGTTAAGTTAGAAGGATCTATTTAGTTTGCAAACAAGTTTGAAAACATTCAAACTATGTTCTTGTTGTTAAACTTTTGTACCACAAAATAAGATAGCTATATATATATGAATCGAACAAGGTTATGAACATAGATTCTACCTCAAGTTCCTTGGATAAGTTTGCTGTAAAAGAGGAGTAAGAAGCTAGAATCAAAAGGGTGATAGAAGTAGATGAAAGATTGGAAGTAAGTTGGTGTTCTTGGAAGGTTTTCTTGAAGTGTTTTTGTATGGTTTTCTTATGGTGTTTATGTAAGGTTTTTGAAGCTAGATCTTCTTAGAACTTTACTGAATTGTTGAAGGTGTTTAAGGGTTATAAGTGTGTGTGTTTTAGCTAGGAGATTGAAGTAGTAAATGAATCAAAATGATGATACATATATACTCCTAAAAATGTGATCTTTAAGGATAACATGACAAAATTTTAGTTTGTAATCTTATGTATTTGTCAAACAATAATACAAAAGCAATTACCTTATACCTAGGGTAGTAACAAGGGCTGGTTAGGTGGTGATTTGATGTGTATATACCAATAGTAAATACGTATAGAAGCTAGGTATGATACGAGTACAAATACTCTAGATATACGTATAGAAATTTTGTGAAAAATGGAATGAGGATTCAAATATAGCTATCTTTTGTGAATACACTTATATGATTTTATGTATTTAAGTCTTAAAAGTGAGTAAATACATTACTTATACGATATATGTATAAACATTATAAGTCTTAAGTATTTATGTCAAATAACGTTACGTATAGTTATCGTTTTGAAAACTTAAGTTAGTAGTTTCAAAATATACTTATAACTTATAGTTTTTGATACAAAATAAGATATTAAAACATTCATTAATCATGTTAAATATGTATATATACATATATATACGCAAACGTATAATTATCATATATTGTATAGTTCGTGATATCGTCGGTCAAACTAGACGGTCAAACGTTGTGTAAAACTCTTTTCGGAAATATAAATCTCGACAATTTGGATTACTTATCATGTTGGTAAGTTTTAATTTATGTAAATATTAATCTTATAAGTATAGAACGATCGAAAAAAAATGCGGGTCAACTTTAGGGTTTTTGCTTATCGTGTCGGAACCATATATAGATTAGAGTTTAAATTTGGTCGGAAATTTCCGGGTCGTTACAGTACCCATCCGTTAAAGAAATTTCGTCCTCGAAATTTGGTAGAGGTTGTCATAAATAACCATAGGAATGTTTTCATGACGAATATGAGGTAATAATGAAATTTTATCATTATTGAAAGATTTAGATAAAACGATTTGGTTATGTGAGACGCACGAGCGAAGCTATCACAAAAAAAAAATGAAATGAGTAAATATGGAATCGTTTTTAATCGATGACGTGGTTTAGAATTGATTTCCGGGATTTAAGGGATTTAGGAAAAATCTTACGTAATAAGATTTGGTTATTCGGCGATCAGAATCTTCTTTGATTTAATGCGGTAATCTGTTTCGATTTCTTTGTCGGATATTTCACTATAAATCCACCCCTTCGTTTCCTTATTTTTCACAACTCGCATCTTCTACTCTTTCTCCTTAATTCCTACTTTAAGGTATCCTTTGAAATGCTTCATCCCGTTCTGATTTTTGTTATACTTCTAACTTTTATATCTTTCATTCTTCTCTTCCATCTACCGCCAGAAGAATCTATTCACTTTTATGATTTTCTTGGAATTATAATGTTTCTAATTCTCCCGTGTCTTTACGTCGCCATACGTATTGATATACATGGTTTGTAGTTTCTGGGTGGTTGTTGGGTTTGATATCTTTCCTTATACTTCGATGCTCCTGCTTCTGTTTTCCATAATCATTGTCATCCATAGTTAATATTCTCTCCTATTTGCTGTGATCTATACCCCAATTTCTATTTTGGGACTTTGTCCCTTCGTTTCTTCTTCCCGTCCTTGAGTCAAGCGATCAATAGTTCGGAATTCGTAGGTATAAAATTTGGAATGAACCTAGCTATTGGTTTTAGAATAAAATTGTAATGGCACGATCTTGATTCGTTAAATTACTCGAATATTCCGGAAAAATAGAACTATCAAGGTGATACGTTCTAATATGTTTGGAGACTTGATAGAATGTAAGAGCCGTGTAACATGGCACATGATGACGGTACTGTGAATCATCACATTCCATTAGAAACTTAACATGACTTACTGTAATATAATGAAGTTGATCAAGTTTCATTATATTATACTAATTCATGTATCAGTTCCCAACACTACTTCAAAACATTCCTATTTTAAACTTGAAGGTTTTAGAACTTAGAAACTAACACAGTTTCTTTTATATTGTAACGCAGATATTACGGAGAAATACATGATTTTGGATAAGAACAGTTGTGAGAATATCTCCAGAAATATGGAGGATATGTATAACAAAAGATATGAAGATATCTTATAATATCTAAGATAAGATGATGATGAAGAATATCATCGGGAAAGGTTTAGGATAAGGGGTAGGTTTTTTTTTTACTAATGGTTTCAGCAAGCACTGAATCGTTTGAATCCTTTGAAAGCAGATTCAGTTCTTGTGATTTATCTACATCCTCCTTCATACTTTGCTCAATCCGTTTTCCAGTTCCAACTCTCCTCTTTTTCTAAGCTTTACCAATACAATGTACTTCATCATTAAACTTTTGACTGTTAAAGTCGTTTACAGTTTTTTTTTTTTTTTTTTTTTTTTTTTTCTGCTTCTTCAGCATTTCAAGAATTACTTCATAGTCCAGGATGTTTTTCAGAACTTCACATTCGAAAAATGTAATTCTTAGGGATAGTCGTTCTCGGTATAACTGGGAGAATTTCTACGAGATTTTCAAAATACTGATTGCGGGTTTCGCCAAAGAGATAACGAGTTGCTGGTACGTCTGCTGATGATGTTGTGAAAAAGGTTCTCCGGTAACAACGTCGAAAGGACAAAGTATAAATATCAAGATTATAATAGGAGTAGTCTCACTGAGAAGTCGAAGTGGAGCTGTGACAAAATTAGCTTCTTGAAAAGGAATCGTATGATTGTTTTTGATAATGAATGATAAGGAATTCGACGCGGATACGTTTTAACTATAACTTCGGTTTCGAAAATTTTTCAGGTGCATCACTGTATGCATAAATCTTTCTTCCGTAAACGAGGTGTGGCTGGTTCAACTTCTCGATCGAGGTGTTTTCAAGAATCATGAAAAGATTTGAATGAGGATTATAATTGTCGAAGTACAAATGAGGTTTAGGATGAAATCAAGTGGCAAAATTGAAGAATTGTTTAGTTTCATATGTTATAATCAACATTTTATTTCATTTTAATTGTCCAATGTTTCTTCTTTATGCCACTTGTTGGATTTGGATAGGTAAAAAAAAAATTCAAATATGAAATTTAAATGGAAATGGTTATTCTGGGGTGAACGGATACGTATATCGATGGTTGTAAGTAAAATAACAAATGACCGTTGAATCAGATTCAAGAATGTACAATATAACTTATTAATGTGAATTCTAAATATTCCTCGGGTACTACCCACCCGTTAAAATATTTTCATCATTATTAGTTTGTACGAAGGAATTTTTAATTACTATCTTTATGAAAATATACTTGCATATATATTTTCTTCAGAGATAATCATAGATTTAATGAGTCAATAAGATAATAAACTCATTTGATTTATCGTTAATTCTAGATTACATAATCTCTAAGACTTTAGAAATTACATAATCGTCATACGATACGTAAAGCGAAGATAATCGATGTAGAACGATATATAGAACGAAGATCATACTCGAAGTACAGATATTGAGTCGTGTGATGTTGATATTCGAGATACAGATTGTGATGTTGAGATTTTGGGGGTGACAAGAGTACTGTCGGCGTTGATGATGGTGGTATAGATTATGCTGCTGGTGCTGCTGCTGGTGTTTGTAACCTTCGCACCGTATTTTCTAAAGCCACTACCCGAGCGCGAAGCTCGTTGACTTCTTCTATTATACCGGGATGATTGACGGTTGGAACGAGCGAATGAACAAGATTCGAAATATGGGATAGTATGTAATCATGACGAGATACTCTAGAAATGAGCGAGAAAATGGTGTTTCGAATAGGTTCACCGGTAAGTGCTTCAGGTTCATCGTTAAGAGGACAATTTGGTGGATGGAATGGATCACCTTCTTCTTGCCTCCAGAGATTTAGTATATTACGAACCCATCCCCAATTCATCCAAAATAGATGATGGGAAATTGGTTGATCCATTCCGGTGACGCTGTTCTCGGAGCTCGAATGGAAATCCATATCGGCGTAGCTATCGAAGTCGGAGGAATTCGAACTGGATGAAGAATCCATCTTGTATAGTCGGAGAAGTGAATTTTTGGTTTGGAATAGATTATAGGAGTTGGGTTTGGTACTCTTCAATACATAATTTACATATGTATATATAATATCAAAATCCCATGAATTACGGAGAATCTTTGAAATACGTCAGGCAATGTCTATAGTAACAGATACGCTAAGATATGAATTTTGTCTATACACTATCGATGCACTAAATGCAGTAAGACGTGTCTAGACTTAAGAATGATAAGCAGGCAGTTCCCTAAGGATGATAAGCAGATGATTTCCGACTAGGATTGATAAGCAAAACTTTTGACAGGCAGACACGGTCAAAGTCCAGACTCACTTAATGTATCCTAACAACTACTAGTTAGACACACTAATGCAAGGCCTGGTTCGCTAAGACCAACGCTCTGATACCAACTGAAAGGATCCGAAACTAATCATTCGGACATCGTCCATATAGATTAAAAACGAATTACAATAGTTGATAACATCGCGAGGTACTTGACCTCTATATGATACATTTTACAAACGTTGCATTTATTTCTTAAAGGCAATCTATTATTACATCGAGAGTTGACATATTAGCCTAACATTTTATAACAACCAAATGATCTAATCTGCCATTTTCATAACAATAGTCTTTAATGAACTTCAATGACTCGAATGCAACGTCCTTGTATCATAGCTTAAATGGTCCCAAGTAGTATCCTTAACATGAGCTAATGCACAGCGGAAGACTTAATTCGTACCTGAGAATAACATGCTTTAAAACGTCAACATAAAGTTGGTGAGATATATAGGTTTGATGCTAGCAGCGTTATAACAATGGACCACAAGATTTCGTATATAATCATTTCAATAAAAATATTCTAAGTGGTTGAGCACTTGGTAACCATACTTAACATTTAATCACGTCGCATATTCCCTTTAATATGAAATCTTACTACACCGTACCAAGGTGTAGTCGCAAAACGAAGTACTGTGCAACCGTTGAATACTGGTCGTCCAGTCCGGTTGGGGTTGTCAGGCCCGATAGATCTATCAACAGGATTCGCGTTTACAATACCGCTGTAAATAACAGTTACCAAGCTACAGGGAAGTATGCCAGTGGTACAACTCAACGTAGAATATATTTTTCAGTTACTTGTGTCCATAACGTAAAACATAAAATACATGTATTCTCATCCCGAAATATTTAGAGTTTAAAAGTGGGACTATATACTCACTGTTGTCTCGAAGATATATATATTTTTGACTTGGTCTTCCGGTTGATATCACGAACCTATCCATATATAATATATCAATATATTTTCATTTTAAACAAACATCTCGTATATATATTTATAATACTTTTAATACTTTGAATAATTCCTTAGTCCGTAGTTAGCGTTTCGATGTTAGTAATTCAATTTTAATGGTTCATTTTTAGATGTTTATATACCCGCAATAAATAAACCCCCAACGAAATAAATAAAACTCCCATAAAACCCCATCGTATATGTGTTGGTCGAGATTAATCTTGACCCATGGTACCGGTGTTGTCAAATGACGTGTTGCGTACATAAAGTACCGGTGTTGTCAAATGACGTGTTGCGTACAATCATGGGATCTTATGATTAATCTTCTCGTGTTGTTTACGGGTGATCCTGAACCATATGAAATTGAATTATGAGTACATATATATAAAATATCATGTTATCTTAGAAATATGTGATTTATATCTTTTTTTTCCAATTGATCCCGTAGTTGAAATGATCTAGGATAACCAATTTTGTTTCGGTCATAGTTTCTTCGTTACAAGTCCGTTTTCGTTGATTCAAATTGCCATCTTCTTGGATCGAGTTCTTCTTTAAGACTATGAACTGTAAATACCTTGGTTTGTATTCAAAATCATACGGCATAAGTGAAACATTAGTGAAACATATGAAGTTAAACATTTTGTTACAAAAAAAAAATCATTTAATGACCATTTTTCTAAAAATACTTATACTTTGAAAAACCAAGTTTTACCTTATTAAATTAGCATATATTTAAGTTATATTACAGGTCTTGAAGTATTTTAAAAGTTAAGTTAGAAGGATCTATTTAGTTTGCAAACAAGTTTGAAAACATTCAAACTATGTTCTTGTTGTTAAACTTTTGTACCACAAAATAAGATAGCTATATATATATGAATCGAACAAGGTTATGAACATAGATTCTACCTCAAGTTCCTTGGATAAGTTTGCTGTAAAAGAGGAGTAAGAAGCTAGAATCAAAAGGGTGATAGAAGTGGATGAAAGATTGGA
This sequence comes from Rutidosis leptorrhynchoides, assembly GCF_046630445.1. Lineage (NCBI taxonomy): Eukaryota > Viridiplantae > Streptophyta > Magnoliopsida > Asterales > Asteraceae > Rutidosis > Rutidosis leptorrhynchoides. Next base: position 182,236,410 of record NC_092342.1, on the reverse strand, counting down.
AGTAAGTTGGTGTTCTTGGAAGGTTTTCTTGAAGTGTTTTTGTATGGTTTTCTTATGGTGTTTATGTAAGGTTTTTGAAGCTAGATCTTCTTAGAACTTTACTGAATTGTTGAAGGTGTTTAAGGGTTATAAGTGTGTGTGTTTTAGCTAGGAGATTGAAGTAGTAAATGAATCAAAATGATGATACATATATACTCCTAAAAATGTGATCTTTAAGGATAACATGACAAAATTTTAGTTTGTAATCTTATGTATTTGTCAAACAATAATACAAAAGCAATTACCTTATACCTAGGGTAGTAACAAGGGCTGGTTAGGTGGTGATTTGATGTGTATATACCAATAGTAAATACGTATAGAAGCTAGGTATGATACGAGTACAAATACTCTAGATATACGTATAGAAATTTTGTGAAAAATGGAATGAGGATTCAAATATAGCTATCTTTTGTGAATACACTTATATGATTTTATGTATTTAAGTCTTAAAAGTGAGTAAATACATTACTTATACGATATATGTATAAACATTATAAGTCTTAAGTATTTATGTCAAATAACGTTACGTATAGTTATCGTTTTGAAAACTTAAGTTAGTAGTTTCAAAATATACTTATAACTTATAGTTTTTGATACAAAATAAGATATTAAAACATTCATTAATCATGTTAAATATGTATATATACATATATATACGCAAACGTATAATTATCATATATTGTATAGTTCGTGATATCGTCGGTCAAACTAGACGGTCAAACGTTGTGTAAAACTCTTTTCGGAAATATAAATCTCGACAATTTGGATTACTTATCATGTTGGTAAGTTTTAATTTATGTAAATATTAATCTTATAAGTATAGAACGATCGAAAAAAAATGCGGGTCAACTTTAGGGTTTTTGCTTATCGTGTCGGAACCATATATAGATTAGAGTTTAAATTTGGTCGGAAATTTCCGGGTCGTTACAGGTTATGACATTTTTAATCAATAAAAATGGGACATTTCATTTATTAAGTCTGGTAATCTAAGAATTAGGGAACAGACACCCTAATTGACGCGAATCCTAAAGATAGATCTATTGGGCCTAACAAACCCCATCCAAAGTACCGGATGCTTTAGTACTTCGAAATTTATAACATATCCGAAGGGTGTCCCGGAATGATGGGGATATTCTTATATATGCATCTTGTTAATGTCGGTTACCAGGTGTTCACCATATGAATGATTTTTATCTCTATGTATGGGATGTGTATTGAAATATGAAATCTTGTGGTCTATTATTATGATTTGATATATATAGGTTAAACCTATAACTCACCAACATTTTTGTTGACGTTTTAAGCATGTTTATTCTCAGGTGATTATTAAGAGCTTCCGCTGTCGCATACTAAAATAAGGACGAGATTTGGAGTCCATGCTTGTATGATATTGTGTAAAAACTGCATTCAAGAAACTTATTTTATTGTAACATATTTGTATTGTAAACCATTATGTAATGGTCGTGTGTAAACATGATATTTTAGATTATCATTATTTGATAATCTACGTAAAGTTTTTTAAACCTTTATTGATGAAATAAAGGTTTTGGTTTGTTTTAAAATGAATGCAGTCTTTGAAAAACGTCTCATATAGAGGTCAAAACCTCGCAATGAAATCAATTAATATAGAACGTTTTTAATCAATAAGAACGGGAAATTTCACCTGGGCTGTTGTGGCTATGATTTTCAAATAGATCTTTTCTAGTAGATAACTTTTCATATAGGACTCGCCTTAATCCGAGTTACGGTTTAGGATTTATGGCCCTCCGATCGTCACTAGGTCCTTTTAACGTTGTGCAGAAATTTCAGACCTACTCGCACTTAAACCGTCACCACGGTTAAACGAAGACGAGTTTGCTTCTGTAAATTTTACCACACTTAAAGGACTCATAGACGGAGCCATGGACACTGGTCTCACCTTAATTCAGTAAGGGTAGAGGCCGTGGTGACTGATCAAATTCAGCTTTTGTTTTAAACTACTTTCATAAACGAAACTCACTTTACGCCTTTTGTTTGATGATGAATGATGATGACCCTTAAGACCTTATTTACATACTTTTAAACCTATTAAGACGATTTACTGACTTAGTACTATTTGACTTAGGTTGAGGACCTTCGGACCGATTACTTGCACACCTTTTCTGAACCGACTTTACGACTACATTATCATTGTGAGTTATAGCATTCCCTTTTTACTTTAACTTATTTTGGGAACTGAGAATACATGGGGATTTTATGTTTTACATACTAGGCACGAGTACTTAAACTTATATATGTGTGGGTTATATAACGGCAGAAACATTCCCTTTAGCTCGGTAACGTTTAGTCATTGGTTTTTGAACCGGTGAACGCGAATCTTAGATATGGATCCATAGGGTTTGACATCCCCACTAGGGCTAGTAGCGCTAGCATTTAACGAGTGTTTAATACTTCGTAGACATACGCACTTGACAAGTGTACTTTTAGGGGGTATAAACGTTAAGTTATTTACCATGTGCCCACGGTTAACATATACTTTATCATACTGTTTTGAAACGCTCTTTGTAGCACTGAAATCTCGTGGCCTACCTTACATACTGTTATACTTAAACTATAGCTCACCAACCTTTGTGTTGACGTTTTTAAGCATGTTTTTCTCAGGTGCTTGAGGTTAGCTTCCACTGTGTACTAGTCGTGCTGTAGACACCCGCTGCTTAGAGTTGTCATCGCATGAACTACTTTACCTTGCATTCAAACTTTAGTACTTTTGAACTATGACTTGTAACGACCATTGTGGTCACATACACTTATTATTTGCTTCTACTTAGTGAAGCATGCTTTTGAAATGTAAAACATTTGATGTCGGTTATGACATCACCTTTTTATCGTGAATGCAACTTCTTTAATTACAGCATATAGTACTTAACCTTGTAATGATCCCGTTGTTAATGATTCGTACACGATGGTTTTGTACGGGGCATCACATTTGGTATCAGAGCATTGGTTGTAGGGAATTAGGTTGCATTAGTGAGTCTAAGACCGACCCGAGTAGGATTCACTAATAGGACTAATCTACAACTTGCTAGTTTACGTGTTTCCGCTGAACTTACTGCATGCTGCTGCTTACTGTTACTGCTATATGCCGTATGCTACTACATGATTTCACTACTGCATGCTATTACTTGCTTTCGATTGCATGCTACCTTCGTACGATTTGCTGTTATTGCCATGCTACTTATTGTTATACATGATTTAAACTGTTGGCCTAATACGTGCTTGCTTTATGACTTACTAACATGGAAAATTTATTTTTCCTTGTTCAGATGTCGGATGTACCACCTGCTAGCGTTTTGGGCAGTTTAGACTCTTCAGCTACTCCACCTACCACCGTTGCCGATCCACCGATTCTGACACGCACGAATGACCCCAACGCTTTATCTTCCGGGACTAGCAGCCAGCCGCCTGCACCAGTGACTACTTCTGATGGACACGTGGGCCCTACGAAGATTCCAGCTCCGTCTGCTCAAGGACCCTCGGGGTCACAGCCCCGCATCGGTGGGATTGAGATTCCCGCGGAGTTTGGGGAAGGGCCATTTCGTAACCATATGCGCACGCCTTGCCGACGCACTCCCGACGGACGTTTAGTGCCGATTCCGCCAGGCAGACACAGACAGATGTTGGCCGCCTTCGGACCGCCAGTTGAGCCACCCGTGTCGCCACCACATGATTCGGACGACGGGTCTTCCACTGATGCTCCATCAGACGACACCTCTTCGGATGACTCCAGTGACAACGAGGACCCTGCTGATATACCTATTCAGGCACCCTCCACCCCGCCGAAGAAGTGGTACCGTCCTGATGGTACCGTTATTCTAGGGGTGAATGGAGGTCGTGCTTTCACTGACGCGTAAGTGGCTTGTGCCGTACCCTGTCGACCCACAGATACGTAAGGTTCCCGGTTACATATTGACTGTTTCTGGAGCCGGAACGTCTTCACCTCGTTTCATGAGGGTTGCACCACCCGCTCCACCCGCTCCACCAGCACCATCCGCTCCACCGGCCCCACCTGCACCGCCGGCACCGCCTGTCCCACCATCTCCCACAGTCGAGGAATTGACAAGGGAGGTGGGAATCTTCCGAGCTCGGGTTACTGAGCTCGAGGAGCAGTTGGCTCAGGTTTTAGACATCCTACACCCACCTTCACCGTAGGACTTTTGTATTTAGATTTCGTTATGTAATCTAGTTGTAGTTTATTGTATTACTCATGTATTGTACGGATTTATTCAGATGTATGAAACTTATTATTATTAATGGAACTTTGCGTTATTTAAATTCTTGCACGATATTCTATTTACATTACTGTACGATGATTCTGTGGTACTTGTATCTAGATGCGTTATTTAATAACATGTGATGTTTGATTTCATGTTGGTTACTATATACTATATTATTACTACTTGCATACTGGATTTTGACTTGAGTCAAAAATTTTGTTTAGAACATCATGGCTAACGGTCGATCCACACCTACTACTGCCCAAATTGAAGAGATGATCCAAGAACGTGTAGCCGCAGCCCTAGCAGAAAGAAACCTCCAAGCTCTACCGCCACCACCACCAGTTATCCCACCCGTTCGAAATGGGTGTACTTACAAGGAATTCCAGAGCTGCAAACCGCATAACTTCAGTGGAATTGAGGGACCGGTTGGTCTCACCAGATGGTTCGAGAAACTTGAATCAGTATTCCGAGTTAGCAACTGTTCGGAGGACAATAAAACTAAGTTTGCATCTTGCACGCTATCTGACGGCGCACTAACGTGGTGGAACACGTTAGCTCAAGCGAAAGGTATCGATGAGGCGTATGCTTCCATGGGAGAAATTCAAAGCGGCTATGATTGATGAGTATTGTCCGAGGACCGAAATCCAGAAGATGGAAATCGAATTTATGCAGTTAAAGGCCATTTGGAACGACCTTGATGGTTACAACAGGAGATTTTTGGAACTAGCTCTCATGTGTCCGACAATGGTCACCCCCGAATTCAAACGAATGGAAAGGTAATTCTGGGGACTCCCTAAGAGCATCAAGGGTAACGTCACCTCGTTCAAACCACCGAATGTTCCCGAAGCAATGCGCATGGTGCATACACTCATGAATCAGATTCTTATTGATGAGCCGGAGAAGGCTAAGTTTGAGGTTGGTAGTAGCGAAAAGAGGAAATGGGACAACAACCACAACAACCAAAACAACCACAACAACAACAACAACAACAACAGGGGGAGAAACTATGATCAAACCCCCGCCAAGAGGCACAACAACGGTGGAAACCCTAATCCCAACAACAACACCAACACCAACCTGAACTATAAAGGAACCTTACCACAATGCAAGAGGTGTTATAAACACCACACTGGGTATTGCAATGTTGTCTGTGAGAAGTGCCAACGGTTTGGGCATATCAGGAAAGACTGCAAGGTCACCACTTTGAATGGGAAGCTGAACACCAATGGGCCGAAGAAGTGCTACGAATGTGGACAGACGGGCCATTTTAGAAATGCGTGCCCAAACAAGCGAAAAGACGGAGGACCACCCCGTGGTAGAGCTTTTAATGTTAATGTAAGGGACGCACGCGAAAACCCTGACTTGGTGACAGGTATATTCAAAATCAACAATCTTTTAGCTTCTGTCTTGTTTGATACTGGTGCAGATAGAAGTTATGTATGTAGACATTTTTGCGATAAGATTAATTGGTCATTAGTCCCGTCAAAAGAGAGTATGCTTATCGAGGTCGCCAATGGAAAACTTGAAAAGGTTGACCATATTAGTCGTGGAGCTATTATCAATATAGCCGGTGCAGATTTCGAAATTGATTTGATACCAATCAAACTGGGAAGTTTTGACGTGATCGTCGGTATGGATTGGTTGAGCAAGATAAAGGCAGATATTATCTGCGGAGATAAAGCACTTCGCATACCACAAGGAGACGGCAAACCACTGGTTATCTATGGAGAGAGATGTACCTCGAAGTTGAACCTCATTAGTTGCGTGAAAGCACAAAAGATTATGAAGAAGGGATGTTTTGCTATCCTAGCACATGTGAAAGCGGTAGAAACTGAGGTGAAGAGCGTGAACGACGTTCGAATTGTGAACGAATTTTTCGATGTCTTCCCAGAGGAATTGCCTGGATTGCCGCCGCAGAGAGCAGTAGAGTTTCAGATTGATTTAGTGCCAGGAGCAGCACCTGTAGCTCGCACACCTTATAGACTCGCACCTTCCGAGATGCATGAATTACAGAGTCAACTACAAGAACTACTTGATCGAGGATTTATCCAACCAAGCTTCTCGCCTTGGGGCGCACCTGTGTTATTTATGAAGAAGAAGGATGGATCCTTCCGTATGTGTATCGACTACCGTGAACTCAACAAATTGATAATCAAGAATCGGTATCCTCTTCCTAGAATTGACGATCTTTTTGATCAACTACAAGGATCGAGCGTTTACTCAAAGATCGATTTGCGATCCGGTTATCAGCGGTTGAGGGTGAAGGAAAGTGACGTGATGAAAACTGTAACACCCCAGGTAAAACGTTCCCCGTAGCATGATATTGTCCGCTTTGCAGAGATAGGGACGTACCCTTGTCTCCCCCGTAGGTTGCTCACGGATTTTTCTTGGCGACCAAACACGACGAGCACTTTCCCAGGAGGTCACCCATCCTGGTAGTGCTCTCGCCTGAGCACGCTTAACTGCAGAGTTCTCATGAGATCTGCTGCGCTTGTGGTCCCAAAACGCGTCATGCTAGGAAAGGTCTCCACACCCTTATAAGGCATGCTTCGTTCCCCTCTCCAACCGATGTGGGACGGATGTAACACGGATGTTACAATCCTCCCCCCTAATGGGACACAGCGTCCTCGCTGTGCACGTTTGGTCCGGGGCCTGGCTCTGATACCATTCTCATCAGTATTGGATACTTTCTTATCCATGATGACCTGATCCATTAGCTCGTTTGCCATGGTTATAGCTTCATGAATTGTCTTAGGTTTCGATGCTGTAACGTTTGCCTTGACCTTTTTGGGCAAACCATCTTTGTACATTTCAATCTTTCGTTCTTCGGTTGGAACCAATTCAGGACATAGCAAAACTAATTCCATGAATCGCTGATTGTAGTTGGTGATTTCAGTACCAACAACCTTCAGGCTTCGTAATTCATCTTCCAACTTCCTAACCTCGTTCCTTGGACAATACTCGTTGATTAACATTATTTTGAATTCTTCCCATGGAGTATCATAAGCTACATCTCCTCCTACAGCCTTCACATAATTTTTCCACCACGTGAGTGCACTATCTTGTAAAGTGCATGATGCATACTTGGTCATGTCCTTTTCAACACAACCACTGATTTTAAACACAGTCTCCATCTTTTCTATCCATCGGGTTAAACCGATCGGTCCTTCTGTTCCACTGAATGATGAGGGCTTGCAAGCTTGAAAAGTTTTGTAAGTGCACCCCACACGAGGATTTGGGTTAACTGCAGCACCTCTTGCAGCCTCGACCCATAACATTCTGTCGTTCACTCGCTGATTGATGAGTTCCTGGATTTCTTGTTCCGTCATTCGGTTCAAACTAGACGGTCAAACGTTGTGTAAAACTCTTTTCAAAAACATAAGTCTCAACAATTTGGATTGCTTATCATGTTGGTAAGGTTTAATTTATGTAAATATTAATCTCATAAGTATAGAACGATCGGAAAAGTGCGGGTCGTTACAAAAACTGTATTCAGAACCCGTTACGGTCATTATGAGTTTCTCGTGATGCCATTCGGGTTGACAAATGCACCTGCCGTATTCATGGATCTCATGAATCGTGTCTGCAAGCCTTACTTGGACAAGTTTGTCATCGTCTTCATAGATGATATCCTCATCTACTCTAAGAGCAAAGAAGAGCATGAGCGACACCTCCGGCTAGTACTTGAACTCTTGAGACAAGAGCAACTTTACGCCAAATTCTCCAAGTGTGAATTTTGGTTGAAGGAAGTTCAATTTCTAGGTCATGTTGTGAGCGACCAGGGTATCAAAGTTAATCCCGCCAAGATTGAAGCCATCAGCAAGTGGGAGACCCCCACTACTCTGACGCATATTCGCCAATTCCTAGGTCACGTGTGAAGACCCGTCCTAATCCATCCGGATAAAGTCCATATCGATTATAAACGATTCACAACAGTTGATTACATCGCGAGGTACTTGACCTCTATATGATACATTTTACAAACATTGCATTCGTTTTGAAAAGACAATCTTTCATTTCATCTAAAGTTGACGACATGCATACTATTTCATAAAATATCTTACTATAATTGGTTTAATAATAATCTTGATGAACTCAACGACTCGAATGCAACGTCTTTTGAAATATGTCATGAATGACTCCAATTAATATCTCTAAGATGAGCAAAAGCACAGCGGAAGATTTCTTTCGTACCTGAGAATAAACATGCTTTAAAGTGTCAACCAAAAGGTTGGTGAGTTCATTAGTTTAACATAAATAATCATTTCATAATTTTAATAGACCACAAGATTTCATATTTCCATTTCTCAAAAACATACGTCCCATGCATAGAGACAAAAATATCATTCATATTGATTGAACACCTGGTAACCGACATTCACAATATGCATATAGAATATCCTCATCATTCCGGGATCCTCCATCAGACATGATATAAATTTTGAAGTACTAAAGCATCCGGTACTTTGGATGGGGCTTGTTGGGCTCGATATCTATCTTTAGAGTTCGCGTCAATTAGGGTGTTTGTTCCCTAATTCTTAGATTACCAGACTATATAAAAAGGGGCATATTCGATTTCGATCATTCAACCATATAATGTCATTTTAATTACTTGTGTCTATTTTGTAAAACAGTTATAAAAGTTACGCATGTATTCTCAGTCCCAAAAATGTAAAGAGTAAAAGGGGATCAAAGGAACTCACCTAATGTATTTTGTAATAAAAATACATATGACTAAATTGAACATCTGAACAATGCAGAGTTGGCCTCGGATTCACGAACCTAAATCATTTGTATATATATTAAAACATATAATTTATCATATAATAATAATCAACTTAGTATATATGTATTATTTATACAATATATTACTTATTTTAAAAAAAATAGTAATATATTTGTTATTTCAATTGTTATATATATCTATATATCTGTTATATTAAAATAGTAAACTAAATATATCATATATTTTAGATAGCTAATTAATATTCATTATAGAATTATTAATATAGTTAGATTATATGTATTAAATATTTTTATATAATTAATATTTATTTAATAAAATTATATCAATAATAATAATAATAATAATAATAATAATAATAATAATAATAATAATAATAATAATAATAATAATAATAATAATAATAATTATATTAATAATAATGATAGTAAAAATGGTAGTTTTACTAATAACGAAAATTTTAGTAGAAAGGATAATTTTACTAAGCATGATAGTCTTAATAAAAATGACGGTTTTAAAAAAAATGATAAATTTAAAACTGACAATATTTTTTAATAATAATAATAATAATATCAATAGTCATAAAAATCTTCGTGCCTAATTCCTAACTTATAAATATGAATTCATTAATTCTAATTCATAATCATAATTTTTATCGTACATGTGTTAATGTAATTATAATCTTTTTCCGTATCATCTTTTACTAACATTTTCGAATATTCAAAATTAGTCGTAATTAACCTCTTTTATATACATAGTAGTAGTAATAATAATAATAATAATAATAATAATAATAATAATAATAATAATAATAATAATAATAATAAGAATAATTATAATAATAATTATAATAATAATAATAATAATAATAATATGATAATATTAATAAAATGAATAGATAAGTAGCTACCTCAAAGGAGTAGTCCTAAAAAAAACCCAAGTCCGGGTTTGAATCCGCGACCTCCCGCTAACCCAACTTAAATTGTTTTTAACCTTTACTTCTGCATCCTACTTCTTTTAAAAAAAAAATTGCCCGAGCGCAAGCTCGAACCCGCGACCTCTTGTTTCCCTTAACAGACTCCCAAACCATCTGCGCTAACTTGGTTTTCTAGTATAATACAGATTTTAAATTTACTTAAAATCTTCTCCATTCACAATCATAATTATTATCATAATGAATCACCATCATCACCATTTATCACTCGTTTCCCTTTACTAACAAAAACCGAAGTACAACTCAAGTAACTAATTCTTTACGGCTCAATTAAAAAAAATATTCGTTGAGTCTTGGCCAATAATCACGGCCCACTCAAAAGGAACGCATCCAACATCATTATCTTCATTTATTTATTATATAAATATTTTAATGAAACTAGTGGATGTCTTTGTGAATGTCTGTCAAATAAGAAAAATCATATACAGCCACCACTATCTCACTTATTATTATTGTATCTACTTGAAGAGATAAAAGATTACCATTTTTTTTTTCAACATTACAATTCTTACAGCAAGTTCTCCTTTTGTGCTATAACAAATCGTAACCCACCAATAAAAAGAAACCAAATTACATGTCATCGAGTCACGTCGGGTACTATTGTTCATAACGGATCAAATAAGGTGATGGTTCGAAGTGGTGATCGTGGTGGTTTCAAGGGATGCAGGTGAGGTGATGGAGATGGCATGGTGGTGGCTTTTGACAGGAGAACAACAGTTTTTGCTGCTGTTTGAACGAGAATTACAACAGAAATAGTAGCAGCTAATAGTGGCAGTTGTGTTGGTGTTTGATCGTGAAACAAGGTGCTGTTTTGTCGAGCAGTAAGGTGGTTTGATCAAACATAGTAGTCGCAGTCCATGATGATAAAAAAAAATAAAGTGCAGATAGTGGAGGTTGGCGGTAAGAGGTGGTGATGTTCTTGGGTGGTGAATCACGATGGTGGGGTTAGATGGTGGTGATAGTACCACGGTGGTGTAAGTGGTTGTGGTGTTCGATGGTTGCTTGTATTGTACCGAGCCCGAATAGAAATGAAAGAAGTAGTAGTCGTAGGTGGTGCGTTTTATTGTGGTTCGAAGATAATATTGAAATGGGTTTGGTGAAAATGGTGATTTTGGTCGTTCATGTTTTGAAATGGGTGGTGGCCGGTTGTGTTCTTGAACCGAAATAAAAACAGGATGATGGTGGTGTTTAAGAGGTGGTAGGGTTTTAGAGAAAATGAAGAAGGAGAGTTCCTAGAAAGAAAGAGAGAACAAGTGGGTTTGATAGTTTATTGAAGTTGATAATGATGATTTCGTTTATATTTATGAGTTCAGAATCAGAAAATAGAAAGATATATATATATATAGACTAGTAGTAGTTAACTAGAAGATGGTGGGGTGGTTCATCAAGCAAAAATTAGAGAGATAGAGAGGTGATGAGAGTGAGTCGATGGATTGTTTTATGTAGGTATATGTATGTACAAGTGTGTGTGTAATATATCTATATATATATATATAACGTTTGATAGAAAAAGAAGAAGAAACACAAAGATATCTATATGAGGATTTCAAGTTGGTAAACAATAATAATATAATAATAATAATAAAATAATTAAAACACACATGTGGGAAATCAATAGTAGTTCCCTGCCGACACTCTTAAATTTCCAATTCATGATTAGATTTCGTACTCCGTTATTAATAAGTGGGGATAAAAATATTCCAAAACAAATCCTAAATTTTTACAGTAATTATCCTTATTTATTTTGGTCATTATGGCATGCAATTCAATCAGTAACTATTAAATAAAAATTACATTAATTTTTCACTCCTAACCCCAAGTAAAATATGCTAAATGTAAAAATTAACAATTAGCTCCTAAATATACTTTTAATGAGCGTATAATTTATATCACTCATTTTCGGATCACTGTTTATTTTTAAAATAATATTAGTTCATATTTTACTCATGTAATATCCATCGAATGGCAATTGAGTATAACAGTCGTTTACTAAATAGATTCGAAATCACAAAATATATATTTAATATACTTTATATATATATATATATATATATATATATATATATATATATATATTTAAATAATAATTATCATAATATCATTTTTATTTTATTTTACATAATTACTTTTAATAAGAGCAACATATAATATTTCAAATTAATATATATATATATATATATATATATATATATATATATATATATATAATTATGCACATATATCTATCTACAATTAAAGGTTCGTGAATCGTTCAGATTAGTCGAAGTTAAATGAATGTATGTAATTATTTCAAAAATTTTGAGACTCAACATTACAGACTTTACTTATCGTGTCAAAATATTAAATCGTATCGAGAGTTTGGTTCAAAATTAGGCGAAATTTTCCAGGTCGTCACAGTACCTACCTGTTAAAGAAATTTCGTCCCGAAATTTGATCGAGGTCGTCATGGCTAACAATAAAAATATTTTTCATGACGAATATGAGTTGTTAAATAGAGTTTTATCACTATTGAACAATTGGGATAAATAATTCGATTACTCGAATAATATATATGAAGTTATCGCAAAAGAGTGAAACGATGTAAAAATATTCGTCTCGACTTTTGACGTAGTCACGGTTGATTTTCCGGAATTCAAAGAATTTAAGAAAATCTTCTAATTGAAAAGAAAATGTAATAGCACGATTTATTAGCAACTGTTGGAATTACGGAAGAACAGGAATATCAAGGAAATCTTTCCGTGATATGCTTAGAGATTAAGTAGAATGAAAGAGTTATGTAACATCACACATTATGATGGTATGAGCTGTGAACCATCATCATGTATCATTAGAAACTCAGCATGACTTACTGTAATATAATTACGTTAGCCAAGCGTCATTATATTATACTAACTCATGCATGAGTTCCCAACATTACTTCAATAGCATTCATATTTTTAAGTTCGAAAGTTTACAGAATATAGAAACTAACAATTTCTATATGATGTAACATTGATAGCACTAAGAGATTAATGATTTCAGATAAGAATAGTTATGAAAATATCTTCAGAAATATGGAGGATATTTATAATGAAAGATACGATGATATCTTGGAATATCTAAGATCAGAGGATGATAGAAACTATTGTCTGCAAGGGTTTAGAGTAAGGAGCAAGATATTCACTAAAGACCTTAGTAGACATTGAATCATTTGGATTCTTTGAAGTCAAACTTATTCCTTGTGATTTGTCCACGGCTTTCTTCATAGTTTCGCATAATCTGCTTTTCGGTACTAAATTTTCTATTGAAAGTTTCCAATACAATGATACACAGGAAGCACGAAGAGGTATATAATTTCGGACGAGAATATTTATGAAAATATCCTCAGAAATATCGAAGATATTGATGATGATATTTTGGAATCTCTAAGTTCGATGGTTGATGGGAAAAGATTTTCTGCAAGATTTTAACATGACTTCGGAGCAAGATATTCTCTAAAGATTTCAACGGATCCAGAATTACCTGAATCCTTTGAATATAGGGTTTAGTCCTTGTATTTGTCCTTGGTCTCCTTCATGGGTAGCTCAATCTGTTTTTTTTTTTTTCAATACCCAATTTTCTATCGAGCGTTCCTAACACTCCTTTCTTTATCATCAAACTTTTGGTCGTTTAGACCATCTACCATTTTTCTGTTTCCTCTGCATTTAATGCTATGATATCTGAATCATCGGTTATTAATCCGAGGTGGTTTCAGGAAAATTGTGTTTTTAGATGATTAAACGCTGATGGTAATATGGTGGAATATGAAAGGTTCCCTGGTAACAATAAAAGAGCACGCGTATATATCAACGTTATAATAAGGTTGTTTCGTACGAAAAGTCGAAGTTGTCTTGCTGGATCTGTGACAAAACTGGCTATCTCGAACAGCAGATGCAAGGTTATTTTCGGTAATAATAACGCTAAAGGAATTAGCACAGCTACGTGTTAAACGTTTACTCAGGTTCCGAGTGTTTTCAGGTGTATAACTATATGCATCAATCTTTTCTCCCGTAAATGAAGTGCGGTTGGTTCATCTTCTCGATTGAGGTGTTTTTAAGGATCATGAAAGGTTTGAACGCGGATTATAATTGTCAGGATACAAATGAGGTTTAAGATGAAATCAAGTGGCAAACTTGAAGAATTATTTAGTTTCATATGTTATAATCAGTATTTTAATTCACTTTAATTGTCCAATATTATTAGTCCACAGTCGATAGTTCACAGTTTACAGTTCAATAATTCATATATAGTTTAATATATAATATTCGAATTAATTACTATGTATCGTGACCCGTGTACATGTCTCAGACTCGATCACAACTCAAAGTATATATATTATTTGAGAATCAACGTCAACCCTGTATAGAGAACTTGATCATTATTGCATATAGAGTGTCTATGGTGATTTCAAATAATATATATAGATGCGTCGATATGATATGTCAAAACCTTGTATACGTGTCCCGATATTTAAAGTGCGTAAAATAAATAACAGAAATTAAATGACGATAAATTAAATGCGTAAAGTAAATAACAGAAATTAAATAACGATAAATAAAATTGCGATAATTAAATTGCGATAAATAAACTGCGATAACTAAAATGTAATCAGTTAGCTAGGAACAGTTAGCTAGGAACAGTTAGCGTGGATTCTTAACAAAATTTCAATTAGTTAATTCGTTTGTTTCTAACAACTTTTATTTTGTCCAATGTTTTCTTCATTATGCCACTTGTTGGATTGTGATAAATCAAATCAAAATTCCAAATATGAAATTGAATAAAAAAAAATAGTTATTCTGCGATGAACGGATTTGTATCTCTGTAGATGTAAGTAGGATAGTAAATGGATGTTGAATCAGATTCGAAGAATGTACAGTATAACCTATTAAAGTGACATCTAAATATTCCTCGGGTATTACCTACCCGTTAAAATATTTTCACCATTTAACAGTTTATACGAAAAAAAAATTTAATTACAATCTTTATGAAAATATACTTACATATATATTTTCTTCAGATGTAATCATAGATTTAATGAGTTAATATAATATTAATCTCATTTGATTTACCGTTAGAACTAGAATATATAATCTCTAATACATTGAAGATTACATAATCGTCATGTCGAACGAAGATAAATGATGTAGAACGATTCGCAGATTGATGATTATGCTCGAGGTACATAATTAGATGTTGAGGTGTATGATGTGAACTTGAGTTACTGGTGATACTGGTATTGATGTTGGTGCTGGTGATGTTGCTGAAGTTGGTAGTTTTGCACCATATTCTCCAAATTGATTACTAGAGTGCGAAGTTCATTGACTTCTTGTATTACTCTGGGATGATTGTCGGTCGGAACGAGCGGATGAATAAGGTTTAGAATTGTGGATAGAATATAATCGTGTTGATATATTCGAGAAATGAGGGTGAAAATGGTGTTTCGGACTGGTTCGCCGGTAGGTGCTTCAGGTTCTTCGCCAAGAGGGAAATTTGGTGGATGGAAAGGGTCGCTTTCTTCGCGTCTCCATTATTTAAGTCGACTACGAACCCATCAGATGAATTAGGGATGGTTGACTGGTTGTTCCATTCTGGTTACACGGCTTTCGGAGTTCGAGTGGAAATTCATATCGGAATAGCTGTCGGAATAACTATCGGAATAGCTATCGGAATCTGAGGGACTCGAACTGGTTGAGGGATTCATCTCGTACGATCAGCTGAAGAATTTTTCGATAAGAAACAGATTATAGGATATAGATTAGTACCCTGCAATACATAAGTTACATATGCATATATAATACTAAAATCCCATAAGTTACGGAGGAATATACGGAAGCTGTCAGGCAAAGGTAACAATAATAGATACGCCAAGATATGAATCAGCAGATACGCTAAAATATGAATTTTGTCCATACACTATTCATGCAATCATTGCACTATGATGTGTCTAGAATAAGAATAATGAGCAGGAAATTTCCTAAGGATGATAAGCAGATGATTTCCGACTAGATATGATATGCAAAACTTATGACATGCAGACACGGTCGAATTCCAGACTCACTAATGCCTCCTAACGACTTATCAGTTAGACACACTAATGCAGACCTGGTTCGCTAAGACCTCTGCTCTGATACCAACTGTGAAGACCCGTCCTAATCCATCCGGACAAAGTCCATATCGATTATAAACGATTCACAACAGTTGATTACATCGCGAGGTACTTGACCTCTATATGATACATTTTACAAACATTGCATTCGTTTTGAAAAGACAATCTTTCATTTCATCTAAAGTTGACGACATGCATACTATTTCATAACATATCTTACTATAATTGGTTTAATAATAATCTTGATGAACTCAACGACTCGAATGCAACGTCTTTTGAAATATGTCATGAATGACTCCAATTAATATCTCTAAGATGAGCAAAAGCACAGCGGAAGATTTCTTTCGTACCTGAGAATAAACATGCTTTAAAGTGTCAACCAAAAGGTTGGTGAGTTCATTAGTTTAACATAAATAATCATTTCATAATTTTAATAGACCACAAGATTTCATATTTCCATTTCTCATAAACATACGTCCCATGCATAGAGACAAAAATATCATTCATATTGATTGAACACCTGGTAACCGACATTCACAATATGCATATAGAATATCCCCACCATTCCGGGATCCTCCATCGGACATGATATAAATTTCGAAGTACTAAAGCATCCGGTACTTTGGATGGGGCTTGTTGGGCCCGATAGATCTATCTTTAGAGTTCGCGTTAATTAGGGTGTCTGTTCCCTAATTCTTAGATTACCAGACTATATAAAAAGGGGCATATTCGATTTCGATCATTCAACCATATAATGTCATTTTAATTACTTGTGTCTATTTTGTAAAACAGTTATAAAAGTTACGCATGTATTCTCAGTCCCAAAAATGTAAAGAGTAAAAGGGGATCAAAGGAACTCACCTAATGTATTTTGTAGTAAAAATACATATGATAAATTGAACATCTGAACAATGCAGAGTTGGCCTCGGATTCACGAACCTAAATCATTTGTATATATATTAAAACATATAATTTATCATATAATAATAATCAACTTAGTATATATGTATTATTTATACAATATATTACTTATTTAAAAAAAAATAGTAATATATTTGTTATTTCAATTGTTATATATATCTATATATCTGTTATATTAAAATAGTAAACTAAATATATCATATATTTTAGATAGCTAATTAATATTCATTATAGAATTATTAATATAGTTAGATTATATGTATTAAATATTTTTATATAATTAATATTTATTTAATAAAATTATATCAATAATAATAATAATAATAATAATAATAATAATAATAAATATATTAATAATAATGATAGTAAAAATGGTAGTTTTACTAATAATGAAAATTTTAGTAGAAAGGATCATTTTACTAAGCATGATAGTCTTAATAAAAATGACAGTTTTAAAAAAAATGATAAATTTAAAACTGACAATATTTTTTTAATAATAATAATAATATCAATAGTCGTAAAAATCTTCGTGCCTAATTCCTAACTTATAAATATGAATTCATTAATTCTAATTCATAATCATAATTTTTATCGTACATGTGTTAATGTAATTATAATCTTTTTCCGTATCATCTTTTACTAACATTTTCGTATATTCAAAATTAGTCGTAATTAACCTCTTTTATATTCATAGTAGTAGTAATAATAATAATAATAATAATAATAATAATAATAATAATAATAATAATAATAATAATAATAATAATAATAATAAGAATAATTATAATAATAATAATAATAATAATAATAATAATAATAATAATAATAATAATAATAATAATAATAATAATAATAATAATATGATAATATTAATAAAATGAATAGATAAGTAGCTACCTCAAAGGAGTAGTCCTAAAAAAAAACCCAAGTCCGGGTTTGAATCCGCGACCTCCCGCTAACCCAACTTAAATTGTTTTTAACCTTTACTTCTGCATCCTACTTCTTTTAAAAAAAAATTTGCCCGAGCGCAAGCTCGAACCCGCGACCTCTTGTTTCCCTTAACAGACTCCCAAACCATCTGCGCTAACTTGGTTTTATAGTATAATACAGATTTTAAATTTACTTAAAATCTTCTCCATTCACAATCATAATTATTATCATAATGAATCACCATCATCACCATTTATCACTCATTTCCCTTTACTAACAAAAACCGAAGTACAACTCAAGTAACTAATTCTTTACGGCTCAATTAAAAAAATATTCGTTGAGTCTTGGCCAATAATCACGGCCCACTCAAAAGGAACGCATCCAACATCATTATCTTCATTTATTTATTATATAAATATATTAATGAAACTAGTGGATGTCTTTGTGAATGTCTGTCAAATAAGAAAAAGCATATACAGCCACCACTATCTCACTTATTATTATTGTATCTACTTGAAGAGATAAAAGATTACCATTTTTTTTTTCAACATTACAATTCTTACAGCAAGTTCTCCTTTTGTGCTATAACAAATCGTAACCCACCAATAAAAAGAAACCAAATTACATGTCATCGAGTCACGTCGGGTACTATTGTTCATAACGGATCAAATAAGGTGATGGTTCGAAGTGGTGATCGTGGTGGTTTCAAGGGATGCAGGTGAGGTGATGGAGATGGCATGGTGGTGGCTTTTGACAGGAGAACAACAGTTTTTGTTGCTGTTTGAACGAGAATTACAACAGAAATAGTAGCAGCTAATAGTGGCAGTTGTGTTGGTGTTTGATCGTGAAACAAGGTGCTGTTTTGTCGAGCAGTAAGGTGGTTTGATCAAACATAGTAGTCGCAGTCCATGATGAAAAAAAAAATATAGTGCAGATAGTGGAGGTTGGTGGTAAGAGGTGGTGATGTTCTTGGGTGGTGAATCACGATGGTGGGGTTAGATGGTGGTGATAGTACCACGGTGGTGTATGTGGTTGTGGTGTTCGATGGTTGCTTGTATTGTACCGAGCCCGAATAGAAATGAAAGAAGTAGTAGTCGTAGGTGGTGCGTTTTATTGTGGTTCGAAGATAATATTGAAATGGGTTTGGTGAAAATGGTGATTTTGGTCGTTCACGTTTTGAAATGGGTGGTGGCCGGTTGTGTTCTTGAACCGAAATAAAAACAGGATGATGGTGGTGTTTAAGAGGTGGTAGGGTTTTAGAGAAAATGAAGAAGGAGAGTTCCTAGAAAGAAAGAGAGAACAAGTGGGTTTGATAGTTTATTGAAGTTGATAATGATGATTTCGTTTATATTTATGAGTTCAGAATCAGAAAATAGAAAGATATATATATATATATAGACTAGTAGTAGTTAACTAGAAGATGGTGGGGTGGTTCATCAAGCGAAAATTAGAGAGATAGAGAGGTGATGAGAGTGAGTCGATGGATTGTTTTATGTAGGTATATGTATGTACAAGTGTGTGTGTAATATATCTATATATATATATATATATATATATATATATATAACGTTTAATAGAAAAAGAAGAAGAAACACAAAGATATCTATATGAGGATTTCAAGTTGGTAAACAATAATAATATAATAATAATAATAAAATAATTAAAACACACATGTGGGAAATCAATAGTAGTTCCCTGCCGACACTCTTAAATTTCCAATTCATGATTAGATTTCGTACTCCGTTATTAATCAGTGGGGATAAAAATATTCGAAAACAAATCCTAAATTTTTACAGTAATTATCCTTATTTATTTTGGTCATTATGGCATGCAATTCAATCAGTATCTATTAAATAAAAATTACATTAATTTTTCACTCCTAACCCCAAGTAAAATATGCTAAATGTAAAAATTAACAATTAGCTCCTAAATATACTTTTAATGAGCGTATAATTTATATCACTCATTTTCGGATCACTGTTTATTTTTAAAATAATATTAGTTCATATTTTACTCATGTAATATCCATCGAATGGCAATTGAGTATAACAGTCGTTTACTAAATAGATTCGAAATCACAAAATATATATTTAATATACTTTATATATATATATATATATATATATATATATATATATATATATATATATATATATATATATATATTTTTAAATAATAATTATCATAATATCATTTTTATTTTATTTTACATAATTACTTTTAATAAGAGCAACATATAATATTTCAAATTAATATATATATATATATATATATATATATATATATATATATATATATATATATATATATATATATATATATATATATATATATATATATTATGCACATATATCTATCTATAATTAAAGGTTCGTGAATCGTTCAGATTAGTCGAAGTTAAATGAATGTATGTAATTGTTTCAAAAATTTTGAGACTCAACATTACAGACTTTACTTATCGTGTCAAAATATTAAATCTTATCGAGAGTTTGGTTCAAAATTAGGCAAAATTTTCCAGGTCGTCACATCTCGCCGGTTACTATCGAAGATTCATCGAAGGATTTTCTCTGATTGCGCTTCCTTTGACCGCGCTGACTCACAAGGGCAAGAAGTTCATTTGGGAACCCGCACACGAATCAGCATCTCAAACTTTGAAGAAGAAGTTAACCTCCGCACCTATCCTATCACTTCCCAAAGGCAGTGACGACTTTGTTGTTTATTGTGATGCATCGAAGAGTGGTTTTGGTTGTGTACTGATGCAACGATCAAAAGTTATTGCCTATGCCTCCTGCCAATTGAAGATTCACGAGCGGAACCACTACACACGATCTTGAACTTGGAGTCGTTGTCTTTGCGCTCAAATTGTGGAGACACTATTTGTATGGAACTAAGAGCACTATCTTCACCGATCACAAAAGCCTCCAACACATCTTCAATCAGAAGCAACTGAATATGCGGCAGCGTCGATGGATCGAGACGCTCAACGACTACGATTGTGAACTCCGTTATCACCCTGGCAAGGCCAATGTTGTAGCTGACGCTTTAAGCCGAAAGGAGAGGACGGCACCTCTTCGTGTTAGGACTCTGAACATCACCATCCATTCGAACCTCAACAGCCAGATCAGAGTAGCCCAAGATGAGGCTCTCAAGGAGGAGAACATATCTCACGAACATTTGAACATACTTGTCTCTCGATTCGAGGTTAGGGAGTCTGGACTCCGATGTTATGCCGGAAGAATTTGGGTACCTTGTTATGGAGATCTACGAAACCTGATACTTGATGAAGCACACAAATCAAGAAATTCGATTCATCCTGGAGCGGGCAAAATGTACCACGACCTTAAAGAACAGTATTGGTGGCCGAATCTTAAGAAGGACGTTGCGACTTATGTTGGTAAGTGTTTGACTTGCTCGAAGGTTAAAGCCGAGCATCAGAGACGTACTGGTTTACTTCAACAACCGGAAATCCCACAATGGAAGTGGGAAAGGATCACAATGGATTTCATTACTAAGCTGCCGAAGATGGTGAAATGACCCGTCCCAATCCATCCGGACGAAGTCCATATCGATTATAAACGATTCACAATAGTTGATTACATCGCGAGGTACTTGACCTCTATATGATACATTTTACAAACATTGCATTCGTTTTGAAAAGACAATCTTTCATTACATCTAAAGTTGACAGACATGCATACCATTTCATAATATATCCAACTGTAATTGACTTAATAATGATCTTGATAAACTCAACGACTCGAATGCAACATCTTTTGAAATATGTCATGAATGACTCCAAGTAATATCTTTAAAATGATCAAATGCACAGCGGAAGATTTCTTTCGTACCTGAGAATAAACATGCTTTCAAGTGTCAACCAAAAGGTTGGTGAGTTCATTAGTTTAACATAAATAATCATTTCCATCATTTTAATAGACCACAAGATTTTTCATTTCCAGTTCTCATAAATAAACGTCCCATGCATAGAGACAAAATATCATTCATATGGATTGAACACCTGGTAACCGACATTCACAATATACATATAAGAATATCCTCATCATTCCGGGATCCTCCTTCGGACATGATATAAATTTTGAAGTACTAAAGCATCCGGTACTTTGGATGGGGCTTGTTGGGCCCGATAGATCTATCTTTAGAGTTCGCGTCAATTAGGGTGTATGTTCCCTAATTCTTAGATTACCAGACTTAATAAAAAGGGGCATATTCGATTTCGATCATTCAACCATATAATGTAGTTTCGATTACTTGTGTCTTTTTCGTAAAACATTTATAAAAGCAGCGCTTGTATTCTCAGTCCCAAAAATATATATTGCAAAAGCATTTAAAAAGGGAGCAAATGAAACTCACGCATGTAAATATTATAAAACAGTTAATAAAGTATTTGCATGTATTCTCAGCCCAAAAACGTAAAGAGTAAAAGGGATCAAATGAAACTCACCATAATGTATTTTGTAGTAAAAATACATATAACGACATTGAACAATTTAAACAATGGGAGGTTGGCCTCGGATTCACGAACCTATATCATTTATGTATATATTAACACACATAATTGTAATCAAATAAATTCATATATATTATATTTTAAATTATATATCTTTTATTTTTAATTTGTACATATTTAAAATAGTTAATACTTATATAGTTTAAATATTATATTTAAAATCAATAATTTGTTATATGTAAATTTTTATGTAAATAATATATATTTATCATTATGTGTAAGATTATGGTAGTTGGAATATATATACATTTATATAGAAAATATTTATTTGCTATAATAATATTGTTAATGTAAAAGTAGTAATCATAACAATAATAATAATAATAATAATAATAAAAATAATAAGACTAATACTAAAAATACTACCTTAAGTAACAAGCCTTCAAAATAAATAAACACCTCTGCCCGGATTTGAACCCGAGACATCTCGCTATCCAGACACTCATTCAAACCAACCATCCATTTCTGTTTTTCTGTGTTAACTCACGATTTAATATTAATAACCAGATCTTTTTCTGTTTTTCCTTTTTCTTCTTCTTCTTCATTTTATTACTATCATTTCAGGTATCATCTTGTCACTCACTCAATATCATGATCTTGGTCATCTTTATTTTCGTGAATCATCTTAATCATAAATCACCATTTAACATCACCTTAGTAATACCATTTAATCTCCATCACTATCTTAAATCACGATCACCGTCATCCTATCCCAAACATCATCTTTATCATCGACCCATTCTAATATAATCATCATATAATATCATCACCTATATTCATCTTAACTTATCATCATAGCAATCATAAACTGTCTCGGCTAAATCAACAAAGAACTCGGCCCAAAATTTGATCACTTCTCACGGCTCAAGTGATTTGCAAAAGTCCAAAGAAAATGAAACAAACTCAAACAAAAATTGGCCCAAGTGAGACCCTAGTATCCTGTGGCCTAACAAAAAAAAAAGTCGTGTCTTTGCTGTCTGACCTGGTACACGAGCTGCAATAGGCGAGACATAAATACATATAAAGAAGGAAAGAAAAACGCCTGCACCACTTTATATTTAAACATCATCACCAACATCATCCACTATCATTATTATAATCCTTTCACCTCAACCTTTATCATCATTATTCTCGATATTATTAAACCGTTACTATCATTAACAAAATTGGAACACCTTCGGTCCCCTCAATTATGCAGTCAAATTTGTTTAATCAATCACATAAAGGTATTTTGGTGCTTTATCTTTTTAACCATGAACTAGTGGGTTTCGGTTTATATTAAACTAGTAACGTGGCCCAAGATAGTTTTGGTAACCAACGTTTTTTTAAAAGCAAGTGGTATTAGCTTTCCTAAAGTTGTCGACCAATTTAGGAAAAGTATAAAACATTGTATCATTATCATCCTTTATATATACATATCACCTTTGTATATTATCTCCATTCGATTGAGCTAAAGCAGAAACACAGATACGTAGAATAGCAGCAATGGATAGATGGTTTCGATGGGTTTCATCTGAAACAAGAAAACAGTATAGTAGCAGGTGAAGTTGTCGGAAAAAAAAAATACAGAAGCACAAGGTTTCATTTGCGGTGATGGTGTTTAATGATGGTAACTTGTGGCGGTTTTGTGGTGTGGATATGTTGAATATGGAGCAGGAAGCAAACACAAGTATGTAGTAGTAGTTTAAAGTGTGATGAGAATGATCAAATATAAGGAAGTCAAAAGTGTAAAGGGATAGATGCACGTACGAGTTATAATTGATGTTAGATAATCGAATTAATTAATTAACACTAAAATTGATCAATTATTTAGGGGAGGTGGTACCAATTTTCTCAATCAGACAACAGCAAGATCAGAAGAGTTAAATAAAAACAAAATAAAAATCGATTCTGTTAAATTTCTGATTTGTACGATCGACTAAGATTGAATAGTAATTTTATAGATTCAAACAAAAATCAATCACAGTAACTGATTAAGATGTAAAATTGATTTTGGTTCTTGTATTTAAAAAAAACGTATTACATATCAGTATACAAAATAAATATAATGTATATTAGTAAATAATTATTTATACGATGTATTTGTATATATAACAGTATATCTGTAAGTTATATATATGTACGTATTTAAATATATCTGTATTTGTATGTAACTATACATCAACTATATATATATATATATATATATATATATATATATATATATATATATATATATATATATATATATATATATATATATTAAATATATAAAGAAACCTAATAATATTAATTACATTAACATTCATCTTCAATATTAATTCTTAATAATAAATATGAAACTATTAGTAATAGTAATAATAATAATAATAATAATAATTCTATTAATAATAATACCTAATAATAATAATGCTGCTAATTATAATAATTATAATAATTATTATAAAAGTGATAATAATAATAATAATAATATTTTTAATGAAAAAAAAATGATCTTTATTATTTCTGTAATAATATATATAATAATAATAATGACTTTATTGATTGTAACATCTTAATATTAATTTTCATAATTAATCTTACTGATCTATTGTATTTTATTATTTAAATTTATTATACATACTTTTATTTATATATATATATATATATATATATATATATATATATATATATATATATATATATATATATATATATATATATCTATATTTATTTATTTTCAAACACTTGTTCGTGAATCGTCGGGTTCAGTCAAAGATTAAATGAATTCATGAAAATAGTTCACAAGTTTTGAGACTCAACATTACAGACTTTGCTTATCATGTCGAATTCATATTAAGATTAAGTTTAAATTTGGTCGGAAATTCTCGGGTCGTCACAGTACCTACCCGTTAAAGAAATTTCGTCCCGAAATTTGAGTGGGGTGGTCATGGCTAACAATAAATATGTTTTCATGACTCATATGAGTTGATAAATAGAGTTTTATCATCATTAAATATATTATGGATAAACAATTCGTTTATCTGAAGAGTACGAGTGAAGCTATTTCAAAAGAGTGAAATAAGTAATTGCAGATTTGACTTAACCGGTGACATAGTCACGGTTGATTTAGAGAAAATAAAAATAAAAATAAGGTGTGTCTTAACTTTTGATGTTATCTAGGTTGAATTCCGGAATTCAAGGGATTTTAAGAAAATCTTCGAAATCTAATAGATTTGATTCTTCGGCGAGTAAGGAAATTATGATCTCTATAATTAAGTACGGTGATCTGCCTCGATTACTCTGTCTGATATTTCCATTATAAATTAAACTCTTTCCGTTCCATAATTTTCACCATTCCTATACCTTATTTCATGGTTCTTACATCCACAAAATTTTGAAAATGCTTAATCCAGTTCTAATCCTTGTCCTTATCCTGACTATTGCAACAATCATTCTCCTTTTCCAACTTCCACCGGATGAATCTGTTTTCTTCTACTTCGCCCTTGGGGTTATAGTGTTTTTAATTCTCCCGTGTCTTTATGTTGCGATAAACATTGATATACACGGTCTGTAATTTCCGTGTTGTTATTGGGCTTTATATCTCCCCTTATATTTCAATGTCCCTATTTTTGTTTCCTATAATCATTGTTATCCCCAGTTAATACTCCCCCCATTTGCTGCGATTTATACTCCAATTTCTATTTCGGAGCTTTGTCCCTTCGTTTTTTTTCTTCTTGCGATTGTGCATCTCTTGTAATGGTCCAGAATTCATAGATATAAGTTTCAGAATGAACATTGTTAACGTCTTAAGAAAGGAACGGTAATAGCACAATTTAACTTGTCAAATTACCAGATTCACTGAGAATAGAACTATTAAGAATATACTTTCTTGATATGTTTAGAAGTTAAGCAGAATGAAAGAGTTATGTAACATGGCACATGATGACGTTATAATCTGTGAATCATCACGTCCCATTAGAAACTCAGCATGACTTACTATAATATAATCACGTTGATCAAGTGTCATTATATTATACTAACTCATACATCAGTTCCCAACATTACTTCAATAACATTCATATTTTAAGCTCGAAAGTTTACAGAATATAGAAACTAACAGTTTCTATATGATGTAACACTAATAGCACGAAGAGATTAGTGATTTCAGATAAGAATAGTTATGAAAATATCTTCAGAAATATGGAGGATATTTATAATGAAAGATACGATAATATCTCGAAATATCTAAGATCAGAGGATGATAGAAACTATTGTCTGCAAGGGTTTAGAGTAATGAGCAAGATATTCACTAAAGACCTTAGCAGACATTGAATCATTCGGTTTCTTTGAAGTCAAACTTATTCTTTGTGATTTGTCCATGGCTTTCTTCATAGTTTCGCATAATCCGTTTTTCGGTACTAAATTTTCTATTGAATATTTCCAATATTCCATTCTTTATAATCAAACTTTCGACGGTTAAGGTCGTGTACAATTTTTTTTGCCGCTGTATTCAGCTTTTTCAGAATTTGCGATATTGATTTGTAGACTGTGTGCATTTCAGAATTTCAGAATGGAAGGTCATAATTCTAAGAGATAAATGTTATATGTTTACATATAACTGTTGTTGTGGAAACGTTGCGAGACTCACAATACAGATTTACTGATTTCCGGTAATTGATATGACAATTTTTATTACAAGATGCAGATGAGTACATGATGAGACTGTAGTGACCCGAACTTTTCCATGTTTATATATATTAATTGAGATTGATATTTACATGATTAAATGTTTCCAACATGTTAAGCAATCAAACTTGTTAAGACTTGATTAATTGAAATATGTTTCATATAGACAATTGACCACCCAAGTTGACCGGTGATTCACGAACGTTAAAACTTGTAAAAACTATATGATGACATATATATGGATATATATATAGTTAACATGATACTATGTTAAGTAAACATATCATTAAGTATATTAACAATGAACTACATATGTAAAAACAAGACTACTAACTTAATGATTTTTAAACGAGACATATATGTAACGATTATCGTTGTAAAGACATTTAATGTATATATATCATATTAAGAGATATTCATACATGATAATATCATGATAATATAATAATTTAAAATCTCATTTGATATTATAAACATTGGGTTAACAACATTTAACAAGATCGTTAACCTAAAGGTTTCAAAACAACACTTACATGTAACGACTAACGATGACTTAACGACTCAGTTAAAATGTATATACATGTAGTGTTTTAATATGTATTTATACACTTTTGAAAGACTTCAATACACTTATCAAAATACTTCTACTTAACAAAAATGCTTATAATTACATCCTCGTTCAGTTTCATCAATAATTCTACTCGTATGCACCCGTATTCGTACTCGTACAATACACAGCTTTTAGATGTATGTACTATTGGTATATACACTCCAATGATCAGCTCTTAGCAGCCCATGTGAGTCACCTAACACATGTGGGAACCATCATTTGGCAACTAGCATGAAATATCTCATAAAATTACAAAAATATGAGTAATTATTCATGACTTATTTACATGAAAACAAAATTACATATCCTTTATATCTAATCCATACACCAACGACCAAAAACACCTACAAACACTTTCATTCTTCAATTTTCTTGATCTAATTAATCTCTCTCAAGTTCTATCTTCAAGTTCTAAGTGTTCTTCATATATTCTACAAGTTCTAGTTACATAAAATCAAGAATACTTTCAAGTTTGCTAGCTCACTTCCAATCTTGTAAGGTGATCATCCAACCTCAAGAAATCTTTGTTTCTTACAGTAGGTTATCATTCTAATACAAGGTAATAATCATATTCAAACTTTGGTTCAATTTCTATAACTATAACAATCTTATTTCAAGTGATGATCTTACTTGAACTTGTTTTCGTGTCATGATTCTGCTTCAAGAACTTCGAGCCATCCAAGGATCCGTTGAAGCTCGATCCATTTTTCTCTTTTCCAGTAGGTTTATCCAAGGAACTTAAGGTAGTAATGATGTTCATAACATCATTCAATTCATACATATAAAGCTATCTTATTCGAAGGTTTAAACTTGTAATCACTAGAACATAGTTTAGTTAATTCTAAACTTGTTCGCAAACAAAAGTTAATCCTTCTAACTTGACTTTTAAAATCAACTAAACACATGTTCTATATCTATATGATATGCTAACTTAATGATTTAAAACCTGGAAACACGAAAAACACCGTAAAACCGGATTTACGCCGTCGTAGTAACACCGCGGGCTGTTTTGGGTTAGTTAATTAAAAACTATGATAAAATTTGATTTAAAAGTTGTTATTCTGAGAAAATGATTTTTATTATGAACATGAAACTATATCCAAAAATTATGGTTAAACTCAAAGTGGAAGTATGTTTTCTAAAATGGTCATCTAGACGTCGTTCTTTCGACTGAAATGACTACCTTTACAAAAACGACTTTTAACTTATTTTTCCGACTATAAACCTATACTTTTTCTGTTTAGATTCATAAAATAGAGTTCAATATGAAACCATAGCAATTTGATTCACTCAAAACGGATTTAAAATGAAGAAGTTATGGGTAAAACAAGATTGGATAATTTTTCTCATTTTAGCTACGTAAAAATTGGTAACAAATCTATTCCAACCATAACTTAATCAACTTGTATTGTACATTATGTAATCTTGAGATACCATAGACACGTATACAATGTTTCTACCTATCATGTCGACACATCTATATATATTTCGGAACAACCATAGACACTCTATATGTGAATGTTGGAGTTAGCTATACAGGGTTGAGGTTGATTCCAAAATATATATAGTTTGAGTTGTGATCAATACTGAGATACGTATACACTGGGTCGTGGATTGATTCAAGATAATATTTATCGATTTATTTCTGTACATCTAACTGTGGACAACTAGTTGTAGGTTACTAACGAGGACAGCTGACTTAATAAACTTAAAACATCAAAATATATTAAAAGTGTTGTAAATATATTTTGAACATACTTTGATATATATGTATATATTGTTATTGTTATAGGTTCGTGAATCAACCAGTGTCCAAGTCTTACTTCCCGATGAAGTAAAAATCTGTGAAAGTGAGTTATAGTCCCACTTTTAAAATCTAATATTTTTTTGATGAGAATACATGCAGGTTTTATAAATGATTTACAAAATAGACACAAGTACGTGAAACTACATTCTATGGTTGAATTATCGAAATCGAATATGCCCCTTTTTATTAAGTCTGGTAATCTAAGAATTAGGGAACAGACACCCTAATTGACGCGAATCCTAAAGATAGATCTATTGGGCCTAACAAACCCCATCCAAAGTACCGGATGCTTTAGTACTTCGAAATTTATATCATATCCGAAGGGTGTCCCGGAATGATGGGGATATTCTTATATATGCATCTTGTTAATGTCGGTTACCAGGTGTTCACCATATGAATGATTTTTTATCTCTATGTATGGGATGTGTATTGAAATATGAAATCTTGTGGTCTATTGTTACGATTTGATATATATAGGTTAAACCTATAACTCTCCAACATTTTTGTTGACGTTTAAAGCATGTTTATTCCTAGGTGAATACTAAGAGCTTCCGCTGTCGCATACTTAAATAAGGACGAGATTTGGAGTCCATGCTTGTATGATATTGTGTAAAAACTGCATTCAAGAAACTTATTTTGTTGTAACATATTTGTATTGTAAACCATTATGTAATGGTCGTGTGTAAACAGGATATTTTAGATTATCATTATTTGATAATCTACGTAAAGCTTTTTAAACTTTTATTGATGAAAGAAAGGTTATGGTTTGTTTTAAAATGAATGCAGTCTTTGAAAAACGTCTCATTTAGAGGTCAAAACCTCGCAACGAAATCAATTAATATGGAACGTTTTTAATCAATAAGAACGGGACATTTCAGTTGGTATCCGAGCGTTGGTCTTAGAGAACCAGAATTTTGCATTAGTGTGTCTTATCGAGTTTGTTAGGATGCATTAGTGAGTCTGGACTTCGACCGTGTTTACTTGAAAAATGATTGCTTAACAAATTTTGTTGGAAACTATATATTTTTAACATGTAAATATTATGTGATATATTAATCTCTTAACGCGTTTGATATTATGTGATAGATGTCTACCTCTAGAACAAGTCCCATTGACTCACCTAATAATAATGAAGAGTCAAATGTAAATTGGAATGATTCGTGGACTGATTCACAAGTTCTCGAAGAGGAACCGGAAGAAGAGTCGGAACCGGAAGAAGAGTCGGAACCGGAAGAAGAATCGGAACCGGAAGAAGAATCGGAACCGGAAGAAGAATCGGAACTGGATGAAGAAATAGAACCGGTGGGGGAAATAATAAAACGGTTAAGTAAAAGAAAATCCTCAACCAACCGACCAAGGTTAATTATGGTCAATGGTGTTTCCGCCAAGGAAGCAAAATATTGGGAGGATTACCAATTCTCCGATGAATTGGATTCCGACGAGAATTCCGATGATGTTATAGAAATTACCCCAACTGAATTTAAAAAGGCAAAAGAAAATAATAAGGGAAAGGGCATAAAAATAGAGATATCTAATTCCAACCCCGATGAACTTTATATGTATCGTCATCCCCCGAAGTCCTTAAGTTGTAACAATGACCCGGGAACCTCTAAACCACCAGGTTTTTCTAAACCAATGTGGAAAACGACGGCTCGTATTAGGGCAACACCATATATCCCTAGAAACTTGGCAAAATGAACTAAAACCGAAGAAGAAGAAACAAGCGAGTCGGAATAAGATAGTTGTATTCGTGTGGTGTAATATATGTAATATAGTGTGCTTATGCTTTATGATATATGTAAAAATTGCTTGTATTAATAAGTATTTTTTTATGAATCTAACTCTTGTCTATTTTACAGTATAAAAACACAAAATGGATAGACAACCTAATATTTTAAGAGATCTACCCAGAGACATGATTGATGAAATCTTGTCTAGAGTCGGTCAGAATTCTTCGGCACAACTATTTAAGGCGAGATCAGTTTGTAAGACATTCGAAGAACGTTCCAAGAATGTCTTGGTTTATAAGAGACTTTCGTTTGAAAGATGGGGGATATCACATTGGGAAACCCATAAGTTACGATGTGTTTACTTTGACGCATATATTGCGGGGAACCCAAATGCTATTTTACGCAATGGGTTAAGAAATTATTTTGACTCAATATATCCGAATATTGGACTTCGTGATTTAGAAAAAGCGGCTAACATGCAACATAAAGAAGCATGTTATGCTTACGGATTAGTAATGTTCGATTCTCACCAAAGTGAGAACAAGAACATCGGGCTACAACTATTAAACAAAACGTTCCCACAAGTGACGGAGTCGGTAATTGGGGTAAGAAATGAGGTTTTTAGATTATTACGGGACTGTTGGACATTACGTAACCCTCGTCCCTTTGACGACGTTACAACACGCTGTCTTATCAACGGCCATAACGGTTATGTTCCACAAGACCAAGGATGGGAAGTAATCCTAGTAAAACCAGAATGCATGACTTGTTTCTGGACGTATGAATTACGTGTCTTTATTGCCTTTGCTGAACGACTTGTGTACTAGCTAGAATTATCTTCACAACTATCTTGTATCAAAGTTATTATGTGAAATGTCCCGTTCTTATTGATTAAAAACGTTCCATATTAATTGATTTCGTTGCGAGGTTTTGACCTCTATATGAGACGTTTTTCAAAGACTGCATTCATTTTTAAAACAAACCTTAACCTTTATTTCATAAATAAAGGTTTAAAAAGCTTTACGTAGATTATCAAATAATGATAATCTAAAATATCCTGTTTACACACGACCATTACATAATGGTTTACAATACAAATATGTTACATCGAAATCAGTTTCTTGAATGCAGTTTTTACACAATATCATACAAACATGGACTCCAAATCTTGTCCTTATTTTAGTATGCAACAGCGGAAGCTCTTAATATTCACCTGAGAATAAACATGCTTTAAACGTCAACAAAAATGTTGGTGAGTTATAGGTTTAACCTATATATATCAAATCGTAACAATAGACCACAAGATTTCATATTTCAATACACATCCCATACATAGAGATAAAAATCATTCATATGGTGAACACCTGGTAACCGACAATAACAAGATGCATATATAAGAATATCCCCATCATTCCGGGACACCCTTCGGATATGATATAAATTTCGAAGTACTAAAGCATCCGGTACTTTGGATGGGGTTTGTTAGGCCCAATAGATCTATCTTTAGGATTCGCGTCAATTAGGGTGTCTGTTCCCTAATTCTTAGATTACCAGACTTAATAAAAAGGGGCATATTCGATTTCGATAATTCAACCATAGAATGTAGTTTCACGTACTTGTGTCTATTTTGTAAATCATTTATAAAACCTGCATGTATTCTCATCCCAAAAATATTAAATTTTAAAAGTGGGACTATAACTCACTTTCACAGATTTTTACTTCGTCGGGAAGTAAGACTTGGCCACTGGTTGATTCACGAACCTATAACAATATATACATATATATCAAAGTATGTTCAAAATATATTTACAACACTTTTAATATATTTTGATGTTTTAAGTTTATTAAGTCAGCTGTCCTCGTTAGTAACCTACAACTAGTTGTCCACAGTTAGATGTACAGAAATAAATCGATAAATATTATCTTGAATCAATCCACGACCCAGTGTATACGTATCTCAGTATTGATCACAACTCAAACTATATATATTTTGGAATCAACCTCAACCCTGTATAGCTAACTCCAACATTCACATATAGAGTGTCTATGGTTGTTCCGAAATATATATAGATGTGTCGACATGATAGGTCGAAACATTGTATACGTGTCTATGGTATCTCAAGATTACATAATATATAATACAAGTTGATTAAGTTATGGTTGGAATAGATTTGTTACCAATTTTCACGTAGCTAAAATGAGAAAAATTATCCAATCTTGTTTTACACATAACTTCTTCATTTTAAATCCGTTTTGAGTGAATCAAATTGCTATGGTTTCATATTGAACTCTATTTTATGAATCTAAACAAAAAAAGTATAGGTTTCTAGTCAGAAAAATAAGTTACAAGTCGTTTTTGTAAAGGTAGTCATTTCAGTCGAAAGAACGACGTCTAGATGACCATTTTAGAAAACATACTTCCACTTTGAGTTTAACCATAATTTTTGGATATAGTTTCATGTTCATAATAAAAATCATTTTCTCAGAATAACAACTTTTAAATCAAATTTTATCATAGTTTTTAATTAACTAACCCAAAACAGCCCGCGGTGTTACTACGACGGCGTAAATCCGGTTTTACGGTGTTTTTCGTGTTTCCAGGTTTTAAATCATTAAGTTAGCATATCATATAGATATAGAACATGTGTTTAGTTGATTTTAAAAGTCAAGTTAGAAGGATTAACTTTTGTTTGCGAACAAGTTTAGAATTAACTAAACTATGTTCTAGTGATTACAAGTTTAAACCTTCGAATAAGATAGCTTTATATGTATGAATCGAATGATGTTATGAACATCATTACTACCTTAAGTTCCTTGGATGAACCTACTGGAAAAGAGAAAAATGGATCTAGCTTCAATGGATCCTTGGATGGCTCAAAGTTCTTGAAGCAAAATCATGACACGAAAACAAGTTCAAGTAAGATCATCACTTGAAATAAGATTGTTATAGTTATAGAAATTGAACCAAAGTTTGAATATGATTATTACCTTGTATTAGAATGATAACCTACTGTAAGAAACAAAGATTTCTTGAGGTTGGATGATCACCTTACAAGATTGGAAGTGAGCTAGCAAACTTGAAAGTATTCTTGATTTTATGAAACTAGAACTTTTGGAATTTATGAAGAACACTTAGAACTTGAAGATAGAACTTGAGAGAGTTCAATTAGATGAAGAAAATTAACTTGAGAGAGTTCAATTAGATGAAGAAAATTGAAGAATGAAAGTGTTTGTAGGTGTTTTTGGTCGTTGGTGTATGGATTAGATATAAAGGATATGTAATTTTGTTTTCATGTAAATAAGTCATGAATGATTACTCATATTTTTGTAATCTTATGAGATATTTCATGCTAGTTGCCAAATGATGGTTCCCACATATGTTAGGTGACTCACATGGGCTGCTAAGAGCTGATCATTGGAGTGTATATACCAATAGTACATACATCTAAAAGCTGTGTATTGTACGAGTACGAATACGGGTGCATACGAGTAGAATTGTTGATGAAACTGAACGAGGATGTAATTGTAAGCATTTTTGTTAAGTAGAAGTATTTTGATAAGTGTATTGAAGTCTTTCAAAAGTGTATAAATACATATTAAAACACTACATGTATATACATTTTTAACTGAGTCGTTAAGTCATCGTTAGTCGTTACATGTAAGTGTTGTTTTGAAACCTTTAGGTTAACGATCTTGTTAAATGTTGTTAACCTAATGTTTATAATATCAAAAGAGATTTTAAATTATTATATTATCATGATATTATGATGTACGAATATCTCTTAATATGATATATATACATTAAATGTCGTTACAACGATAAACGTTACATATATGTCTCGTTTCAAAATCATTAAGTTAGTAGTCTTGTTTTTACATATGTAGTTCATTGTTAATATAATTAATGATATGTTTACTTATCATAATATCATGTTAACTATACATATAACCATATATATGTCATCATATAGTTTTTTACAAGTTTTAACGTTCGTGAATCACCGGTCAACTTGGGTGGTCAATTGTCTATATGAAACCTATTTCAATTAATCAAGTCTTAACAAGTTTGATTGCTTAACATGTTGGAAACATTTAATCATGTAAATATCAATCTCAATTAATATATATATACATGGAAAAGTTCGGGTCACTACAGTACCTACCCGTTAAATAAATTTCGTCCCGAAATTTTAAGCTGTTGAAGGTGTTGACGAATCTTCTGGAAATAGATGCGGGTATTTCTTCTTCATCTGATCTTCACGCTCCCAGGTGAACTCAGGTCCTCTACGAGCATTCCATCGAACCTTAACAATTGGTATCTTGTTTTGCTTAAGTCTTTTAACCTCACGATCCATTATTTCGACGGGTTCTTCGATGAATTGGAGTTTTTCGTTGATTTGGATTTCATCTAACGGAATAGTGAGATCTTCTTTAGCAAAACATTTCTTCAAATTCGAGACGTGGAAAGTGTTATGTACAGCCGCGAGTTGTTGAGGTAACTCAAGTCGGTAAGCTACTGGTCCGACACGATCAATAATCTTGAATGGTCCAATATACCTTGGATTTAATTTCCCTCGTTTACCAAATCGAACAACGCCTTTCCAAGGTGAAACTTTAAGCATGACCATCTCTCCAATTTCAAATTCTATATCTTTTCTTTTAATGTCAGCGTAGCTCTTTTGTCGACTTTGGGCGGTTTTCAACCGTTGTTGAATTTGGATGATCTTCTCGGTAGTTTCTTGTATAATCTCCGGACCCGTAATCTGTCTATCCCCCACCTCACTCCAACAAATCGGAGACCTGCACTTTCTACCATAAAGTGCTTCAAACGGCGCCATCTCAATGCTTGAATGGTAGCTGTTGTTGTAGGAAAATTCTGCTAACGGTAGATGTCGATCCCAACTGTTTCCGAAATCAATAACACATGCTCGTAGCATGTCTTCAAGCGTTTGTATCGTCCTTTCGCTCTGCCCATCAGTTTGTGGATGATAGGCAGTACTCATGTCTAGACGAGTTCCTAATGCTTGCTGTAATGTCTGCCAGAATCTTGAAATAAATCTGCCATCCCTATCAGAGATAATAGAGATTGGTATTCCATGTCTGGAGACGACTTCCTTCAAATACAGTCGTGCTAACTTCTCCATCTTGTCATCTTCTCTTATTGGTAGGAAGTGTGCTGATTTGGTGAGACGATCAACTATTACCCAAATAGTATCAAAACCACTTGCAGTCCTTGGCAATTTAGTGATGAA
Organism: Rutidosis leptorrhynchoides; assembly: GCF_046630445.1. Taxonomy (NCBI): domain Eukaryota; kingdom Viridiplantae; phylum Streptophyta; class Magnoliopsida; order Asterales; family Asteraceae; genus Rutidosis; species Rutidosis leptorrhynchoides. The sequence continues at coordinate 182,199,828 of NC_092342.1, read as the reverse complement.
ATCCATGGTAATGTTTTCCCATTTCCATTCCGGGATTTCAGGTTGTTGAAGTAGACCTGATGGTTTCTGATGCTCAGCTTTGACCTTAGAACACGTCAAACATTCTCCTACGTATTTAGCAACATCGGCTTTCATACCCGGCCACCAAAAATGTTTCTTGAGATCCTTGTACATCTTCCCCGTTCCAGGATGTATTGAGTATCTGGTTTTATGAGCTTCTCTAAGTACCATTTCTCTCATATCTCCAAATTTTGGTACCCAAATCCTTTCAGCCCTATACCGGGTTCCGTCTTCCCGAATATTAAGATGCTTCTCCGATCCTTTGGGTATTTCATCCTTTAAATTTCCCTCTTTTAAAACTCCTTGTTGCGCCTCCTTTATTTGAGTAGTAATGTTATTATGAATCATTATATTCATAGATTTTACTCGAATGGGTTCTCTATCCTTCCTGCTCAAGGCATCGGCTACCACATTTGCCTTCCCCGGGTGGTAACGAATCTCAAAATCGTAATCATTCAATAATTCAATCCACCTACGCTGCCTCATATTCAGTTGTTTCTGATTAAATATGTGTTGAAGACTTTTGTGGTCGGTATATATAATACTTTTGACCCCATATAAGTAGTGCCTCCAAGTCTTTAATGCAAAAACAACCGCGCCTAATTCCAAATCATGCGTCGTATAATTTTGTTCGTGAATCTTCAATTGTCTAGACGCATAAGCAATCACCTTCGTTCGTTGCATTAATACACAACCGAGACCTTGCTTTGATGCGTCACAATAAATCACAAAATCATCATTCCCTTCAGGCAATGACAATATAGGTGCCGTAGTTAGCTTTTTCTTCAATAACTGAAACGCTTTCTCTTGTTCATCATTCCATTCAAATTTCTTCCCTTTATGCGTTAATGCAGTCAAGGGTTTTGCTATTCTGGAAAAGTCTTGGATGAACCTTCTGTAGTAACCAGCTAGTCCTAAAAACTGGCGTATGTGTTTCGGAGTTTTCGGGGTTTCCCACTTTTCAACAGTTTCTATCTTTGCCGGATCCACCTTAATACCTTCTTTGTTCACTATGTGACCGAGGAATTGAACTTCTTCCAACCAAAATGCACACTTTGAAAACTTAGCGTACAATTCTTCCTTCCTCAATACTTCTAACACCTTTCTCAAATGTTCACCGTGTTCTTGGTCATTCTTTGAGTAAATAAGTATGTCATCAATGAAAACAATGACAAACTTGTCAAGGTATGGTCCACACACTCGGTTCATAAGGTCCATGAACACAGCTGGTGCATTAGTTAAACCAAACGGCATGACCATAAACTCGTAATGACCGTAACGTGTTCTGAAAGCAGTCTTTGGAATATCATCTTCTTTCACCCGCATTTGATGATACCCGGAACGTAAGTCAATCTTTGAATAAACAGACGAGCCTTGTAGTTGATCAAATAAGTCGTCGATTCTCGGTAGTGGGTAGCGGTTCTTGATGGTAAGTTTGTTCAACTCTCGGTAGTCGATACACAACCTGAATGTACCATCTTTCTTCTTGACAAACAAAACAGGAGCTCCCCACGGTGATGTGCTTGGTCGAATGAAACCACGCTTTAAAAGTTCTTGTAATTGGCTTTGCAGTTCTTTCATCTCGCTGGGTGCGAGTCTGTAAGGAGCACGAGCTATTGGTGCAGCTCCTGGTACAAGATCTATTTGAAATTCAACGGATCGATGTGGGGGTAATCCCGGTAATTCCTTCGGAAATACATCGGGAAATTCTTTTGCAATGGGAACATCATTGATGCTCTTTTCTTCAGTTTGTACTTTCTCGACGTGTGCTAGAACAGCATAGCAACCTTTTCTTATTAGTTTTTGTGCCTTCAAATTACTAATAAGATGTAGCTTCGTGTTGCCCTTTTCTCCGTACACCATTAAGGGTTTTCCTTTTTCTCGTATAATGCGAATTGCATTTTTGTAACAAACGATCTCCGCTTTCACTTCTTTCAACCAGTCCATACCGATTATCACATCAAAACTCCCTAACTCTACTGGTATCAAATCAATCTTAAATGTTTCGCTAACCAGTTTAATTTCTCGATTCCGACATATATTATCTGCTGAAATTAATTTACCATTGGCTAATTCGAGTAAAAATTTACTATCCAAAGGCGTCAATGGACAACTTAATTTAGCACAAAAATCTCTACTCATATAGCTTCTATCCGCACCCGAATCAAATAAAACGTAAGCAGATTTATTGTCAATAAGAAACGTACCCGTAACAAGCTCCGGGTCTTCCTGTGCCTCTACCGCATTAATATTGAAAACTCTTCCACGGCCTTGTCCATTCGTGTTCTCCTGGTTCGGGCAATTTCTAATAATGTGGCCTGGTTTTCCACATTTATAACAAACTACATTGGCATAACTTGCTCCGACAGTACTTGCTCCGCCATTACTCGTTCCGACACCATTTGTTCCTTTCGTTCTATTAACCCCTGGTCCGTAGACCTCACACTTCGCCGCGCTATGACCATTTCTTTTACACTTGTTGCAAAATTTGGTGCAGAACCCCGAGTGATTCTTTTCACACCTTTGGCATAGTTGCTTCTGATTGTTGTTGTTGTTGCGGTTATTATTGTTGTTGGGATGATTGTTATAGTTGCTGTTGTTGTTGTTGTTGTTGTTGTTGTTGGGCCGTTTGTTGTAGTTGCGATTGATGTTGCGATTGTTGGGATAATTGTTGCGATTATTGTTGTAATTGCTGTTGTTGTTGTATTGGTGATTCTTATCACCGTTTTCCTCCCACTTTCTTTTGACTTGCTTCACATTGGCCTCTTCAGCAGTCTGTTCTTTAATTCTTTCTTCAATCTGGTTCACTAGTTTGTGAGCCATTCTACATGCCTGTTGTATGGAGGCGGGCTCGTGTGAACTTATATCTTCTTGGATTCTTTCCGGTAATCCTTTCACAAACGCGTCGATCTTCTCTTCCTCATCTTCGAATGCTCCCGGACACAATAGGCACAATTCTGTGAATCGTCTTTCGTACGTGGTAATATCAAATCCTTGGGTTCGTAACCCTCTAAGTTCTGTCTTGAGCTTATTGACCTCGGTTCTGGGACGGTACTTCTCGTTCATCAAGTGCTTGAATGCTGACCACGATAGTGCGTACGCATCATCTTGTCCCACTTGCTCTAGATAGGTATTCCACCATGTTAACGCAGAACCTGTGAAGGTATGCGTAGCGTACTTCACTTTGTCCTCTTCATTACACTTACTTATGGCAAACACCGATTCGACCTTCTCGGTCCACCGTTTCAATCCGATCGGTCCTTCGGTTCCATCAAATTCCAAAGGTTTGCAGGCAGTGAATTCTTTGTAGGTGCATCCTACACGATTTCCTGTACTGCCAGATCCAAGGTTATTGTTGGTATGTAGCGCAGCCTGTACTGCGGCTATGTTTGAAGCTAGAAAAGTACGGAATTCCTCTTCATTCATATTCACAGTGTGTCGAGTAGTCGGTGCCATTTCCTTCAAAATAGTAAAATGGAACAAGTTAATCATACAGAATATTAAGAGTAGTTAATAGTATTTCGTAGCATAATATGAACTCATTTATAAAAGCTTTTTCTTCATATTAGCATTTTATAAGTTTAAATTCGGGTAGTACCTACCCGTTAAGTTCATACTTAGTAGCTAATATACAATTCAACTACTACAATTCTATATGAAAAACTGATTGTAATAATATTTCGCGTTCAAACTTTTATACAATATTTTACAAACTTACAATACCGCTTATTTTACATAAAGCATGAAATATAGCACACAATAACTTTGATACAAGATAGTTGTGAAGATAATTCTAGCTAGTACACAAGTCGTTCAGCAAAGGCAATAAAGACACGTAATTCATACGTCCAGAAACAAGTCATGCATTCTGGTTTTACTATGACTACTTCCCATCCTTGGTCTTGTGCAACATAACCGTTATGGCCGTTGATAAGATAGCGTGTTGTAACGTCATCAAAGGGACGAGGGTTACGTAATGTCCAACAGTCCCGTAATAATCTAAAAACCTCATTTCTTACCCCAATTACCGACTCCGTCACTTGTGGAAACGTTTTGTTTAATAGTTGTAGCCCGATGTTCTTGTTCTCACTTTGGTGAGAAGCGAACATTACTAATCCGTAAGCATAACATGCTTCTTTATGTTGCATGTTAGCCGCTTTTTCTAAATCACGAAGTCCAATATTCGGATATATTGAGTCAAAATAATTTCTTAACCCGTTGCGTAAAATAGCATTTGGGTTCCCCGCAATATATGCGTCAAAGTAAACACATCGTAACTTATGGGTTTCCCAATGTGATATCCCCCATCTTTCAAACGAAAGTCTCTTATAAACCAAGACATTCTTGGAACGTTCTTCGAATGTCTTACAAACTGATCTCGCCTTAAATAGTTGTGCCGAAGAATTCTGGCCGACTCTAGACAAGATTTCATCAATCATGTCTCCGGGTAGGTCTCTTAAAATATTGGGTTGTCTATCCATTTTGTGTTTTTAAACTGTAAAATAGACAAGAGTTAGATTCATAAAAAAAATACTTATTAATACAAGCAATTTTTACATATATCATAAAGCATAAGAACACTATATTCCATATATTACACCACACGAATACAACTATCTTATTCCGACTCGCTCGTTTCTTCTTCTTCGGTTTTGGTTCGTTTTGCCAAGTTTCTAGGGATATATGATGTTCCCCTAATACGAGCCGTCGTTGTCCACATTGGTTTAGAAAAACCTGGTGGTTTAGAGGTTCCCGGGTCATTGTTACAACTTAAGGACTTCGGGGGTTGACGATACATATAAAGTTCATCGGGGTTGGAATTAGATTTCTCTATTTTTATGCCCTTTCCCTTATTATTTTCTTTTGCCTTTTTAAATTCAGTTGGGGTAATTTCTATAACATCATCGGAATTCTCGTCGGAATCCGATTCATCGGAGAATTGGTAATCCTCCCAATATTTTGCTTCCTTGGCGGAAACACCATTGACCATAATTAACTTTGGTCGGTTGGTTGAGGATTTTCTTTTACTTAACCGTTTTATTATTTCCCCCACCGGTTCTATTTCTTCATCCGGTTCCGATTCTTCTTCTGGTTCCGATTCTTCTTCCGGTTCCGACTCTTCTTCCGGTTCCTCTTCGGGAACTTGTGAATCAGTCCACAAATCATTCCAATTTACATTTGACTCTTCATTATTATTAGGTGAGTCAATGGGACTTGTTCTAGAGGTAGACATCTATCACATAATATCAAACACGTTAAGAGATTAATATATCACATAATATTCATATGTTAAAAATATATAGTTTCCAACAAAAATGTTAAGCAATCATTTTTAAGAAAACACGGTCGAAGTCCAGACTCACTAATGCATCCTAACAAACTCGATAAGACACACTAATGCAAATTTTCTGGTTCTCTAAGACCAACGCTCTGATACCAACTGAAATGTCCCGTTCTTATTGATTAAAAACGTTCCATATTAATTGATTTCGTTGCGAGGTTTTGACCTCTATATGAGACGTTTTTCAAAGACTGCATTCATTTTTAAAACAAACCTTAACCTTTATTTCATAAATAAAGGTTTAAAAAGCTTTACGTAGATTATCAAATAATGATAATCTAAAATATCCTGTTTACACACGACCATTACATAATGGTTTACAATACAAATATGTTACATCGAAATCAGTTTCTTGAATGCAGTTTTTACACAATATCATACAAACATGGACTCCAAATCTTGTCCTTATTTTAGTATGCAACAGCGGAAGCTCTTAATATTCACCTGAGAATAAACATGCTTTAAACGTCAACAAAAATGTTGGTGAGTTATAGGTTTAACCTATATATATCAAATCGTAACAATAGACCACAAGATTTCATATTTCAATACACATCCCATACATAGAGATAAAAATCATTCATATGGTGAACACCTGGTAACCGACAATAACAAGATGCATATATAAGAATATCCCCATCATTCCGGGACACCCTTCGGATATGATATAAATTTCGAAGTACTAAAGCATCCGGTACTTTGGATGGGGTTTGTTAGGCCCAATAGATCTATCTTTAGGATTCGCGTCAATTAGGGTGTCTGTTCCCTAATTCTTAGATTACCAGACTTAATAAAAAGGGGCATATTCGATTTCGATAATTCAACCATAGAATGTAGTTTCACGTACTTGTGTCTATTTTGTAAATCATTTATAAAACCTGCATGTATTCTCATCCCAAAAATATTAAATTTTAAAAGTGGGACTATAACTCACTTTCACAGATTTTTACTTCGTCGGGAAGTAAGACTTGGCCACTGGTTGATTCACGAACCTATAACAATATATACATATATATCAAAGTATGTTCAAAATATATTTACAACACTTTTAATATATTTTGATGTTTTAAGTTTATTAAGTCAGCTGTCCTCGTTAGTAACCTACAACTAGTTGTCCACAGTTAGATGTACAGAAATAAATCGATAAATATTATCTTGAATCAATCCACGACCCAGTGTATACGTATCTCAGTATTGATCACAACTCAAACTATATATATTTTGGAATCAACCTCAACCCTGTATAGCTAACTCCAACATTCACATATAGAGTGTCTATGGTTGTTCCGAAATATATATAGATGTGTCGACATGATAGGTCGAAACATTGTATACGTGTCTATGGTATCTCAAGATTACATAATATATAATACAAGTTGATTAAGTTATGGTTGGAATAGATTTGTTACCAATTTTCACGTAGCTAAAATGAGAAAAATTATCCAATCTTGTTTTACACATAACTTCTTCATTTTAAATCCGTTTTGAGTGAATCAAATTGCTATGGTTTCATATTGAACTCTATTTTATGAATCTAAACAAAAAAAGTATAGGTTTCTAGTCAGAAAAATAAGTTACAAGTCGTTTTTGTAAAGGTAGTCATTTCAGTCGAAAGAACGACGTCTAGATGACCATTTTAGAAAACATACTTCCACTTTGAGTTTAACCATAATTTTTGGATATAGTTTCATGTTCATAATAAAAATCATTTTCTCAGAATAACAACTTTTAAATCAAATTTTATCATAGTTTTTAATTAACTAACCCAAAACAGCCCGCGGTGTTACTACGACGGCGTAAATCCGGTTTTACGGTGTTTTTCGTGTTTCCAGGTTTTAAATCATTAAGTTAGCATATCATATAGATATAGAACATGTGTTTAGTTGATTTTAAAAGTCAAGTTAGAAGGATTAACTTTTGTTTGCGAACAAGTTTAGAATTAACTAAACTATGTTCTAGTGATTACAAGTTTAAACCTTCGAATAAGATAGCTTTATATGTATGAATCGAATGATGTTATGAACATCATTACTACCTTAAGTTCCTTGGATGAACCTACTGGAAAAGAGAAAAATGGATCTAGCTTCAATGGATCCTTGGATGGCTCAAAGTTCTTGAAGCAAAATCATGACACGAAAACAAGTTCAAGTAAGATCATCACTTGAAATAAGATTGTTATAGTTATAGAAATTGAACCAAAGTTTGAATATGATTATTACCTTGTATTAGAATGATAACCTACTGTAAGAAACAAAGATTTCTTGAGGTTGGATGATCACCTTACAAGATTGGAAGTGAGCTAGCAAACTTGAAAGTATTCTTGATTTTATGAAACTAGAACTTTTGGAATTTATGAAGAACACTTAGAACTTGAAGATAGAACTTGAGAGAGTTCAATTAGATGAAGAAAATTGAAGAATGAAAGTGTTTGTAGGTGTTTTTGGTCGTTGGTGTATGGATTAGATATAAAGGATATGTAATTTTGTTTTCATGTAAATAAGTCATGAATGATTACTCATATTTTTGTAATCTTATGAGATATTTCATGCTAGTTGCCAAATGATGGTTCCCACATGTGTTAGGTGACTCACATGGGCTGCTAAGAGCTGATCATTGGAGTGTATATACCAATAGTACATACATCTAAAAGCTGTGTATTGTACGAGTACGAATACGGGTGCATACGAGTAGAATTGTTGATGAAACTGAACGAGGATGTAATTGTAAGCATTTTTGTTAAGTAGAAGTATTTTGATAAGTGTATTGAAGTCTTTCAAAAGTGTATAAATACATATTAAAACACTACATGTATATACATTTTTAACTGAGTCGTTAAGTCATCGTTAGTCGTTACATGTAAGTGTTGTTTTGAAACCTTTAGGTTAACGATCTTGTTAAATGTTGTTAACCTAATGTTTATAATATCAAAAGAGATTTTAAATTATTATATTATCATGATATTATGATGTACGAATATCTCTTAATATGATATATATACATTAAATGTCGTTACAACGATAAACGTTACATATATGTCTCGTTTCAAAATCATTAAGTTAGTAGTCTTGTTTTTACATATGTAGTTCATTGTTAATATAATTAATGATATGTTTACTTATCATAATATCATGTTAACTATACATATAACCATATATATGTCATCATATAGTTTTTTACAAGTTTTAACGTTCGTGAATCACCGGTCAACTTGGGTGGTCAATTGTCTATATGAAACCTATTTCAATTAATCAAGTCTTAACAAGTTTGATTGCTTAACATGTTGGAAACATTTAATCATGTAAATATCAATCTCAATTAATATATATATACATGGAAAAGTTCGGGTCACTACATTATGTGCTATATTTCATGCTTTATGTAAAATAAGCGGTATTGTAAGTTTGTAAAATATTGTATAAAAGTTTGAACGCGAAATATTATTATAATCAGTTTTTCATATAGAATTGTAGTAGTTGAATTGTATATTAGCTACTAAGTATGAACTTAACGGGTAGGTACTACCCGAATTTAAACTTATAAAACGCTAATATGAAGAAAAAGCTTTTATAAATGAGTTCATATTATGCTACGAAATACTATTAACTACTCTTAATATTCTGTATGATTAACTTGTTCCATTTGACTATTTTGAAGGAAATGGCACCGACTACTCGACACACCGTGAATATGAATGAAGAGGAATTCCGTACTTTTCTAGCTTCAAACATAGCCGCAGTACAGGCTGCGCTACATACCAACAATAACCTTGGATCTAGCAGTACAGGAAATCGTGTAGGATGCACCTACAAAGAATTCACTGCCTGCAAACCTTTGGAATTTGATGGAACCGAAGGACCGATCGGATTGAAACGGTGGACCGAGAAGGTCGAATCGGTGTTTGCCATAAGTAAGTGTACTGAAGAGGACAAAGTGAAGTACGCTACGCATACCTTCACAGGTTCTGCGTTAACATGGTGGAATACCTATCTAGAGCAAGTGGGACAAGACGATGCGTACGCACTACCATGGTCAGCATTCAAGCACTTGATGAACGAGAAGTACCGTCCCAGAACCGAGGTCAATAAGCTCAAGACAGAACTTAGAGGGTTACGAACCCAAGGATTTGATATTACCACGTACGAAAGACGATTCACAGAATTGTGCCTATTGTGTCCGGGAGCATTCGAAGATGAGGAAGAAAAGATCGACGCGTTTGTGAAAGGATTACCGGAAAGAATCCAAGAAGATATAAGTTCACACGAGCCCGCCTCCATACAACAAGCATGTAGAATGGCTCACAAACTAGTGAACCAGATTGAAGAAAGAATTAAAGAACAGACTGCTGAAGAGGCCAGTGTGAAGCAAGTCAAAAGAAAGTGGGAGGAAAACGGTGATAAGAATCACCAATACAACAACAACAGCAATTACAACAATAATCGCAACAATTATCCCAACAATCGCAACATCAATCTCAACTACAACAAACGGCCCAACAACAACAACAACAACAACAACAAAAAAAACAACAACAGCAACTATAACAATCATCCCAACAACAATAATAACCGCAACAACAACAACAATCAGAAGCAGCTATGCCAAAGGTGTGAAAATTATCACTCGGGGTTCTGCACCAAATTTTGCAACAAGTGTAAAAGAAATGGTCATAGCGCGGCAAAGTGTGAGGTCTACGGACCAGGGGTTAATAGAACGAAAGGAATAAATGGTGTCGGAACGAGTAATGGCGGAGCAAGTAGTGTCGGAGCAAGTTATGCCAATGTAGTTTGTTATAAATGTGGAAAACCGGGCCACATTATTAGAAATTGCCCGAACCAGGAGAACACGAATGGACAAGGCCGCGGAAGTGTTTTCAATATTAATGCGGCAGAGGCACAGGAAGACCCGGAGCTTGTTACGGGTACGTTTCTTATTGACAATAAATCTGCTTACGTTTTATTTGATTCGGGTGCGGATAGAATCTATATGAGTAGAGATTTTTGTGCTAAATTAATTTGTCCATTCACGCCTTTGGATAGTAAATTTTTACTCGAATTAGCAAATGGTAAATTAATTTCAGCAGATAATATATGTCGGAATCGAGAAATTAAACTGGTTAGCGAAACATTTAAGATTGATTTGATACCAGTAGAGTTAGGGAGTTTTGATGTGATAATCGGTATGGACTGGTTGAAAGAAGTGAAAGCAGAGATCGTTTGTTACAAAAATGCAATTTGCATTATATGAGAAAAAGGAAAACCCTTAATGGTGTACGGAGAAAAGGGCAACACGAAGCTACATCTTATTAGTAATTTGAAGGCACAAAAACTAATAAGAAAAGGTTGCTATGCTGTTCTAGCGCACGTCGAGAAAGTACAAACTGAAGAAAAGAGCATCAATGATGTTCCCATTGCAAAAGAATTTCCCGATGTATTTCCGAAAGAATTACCGGGATTACCCCCACATCGATCCGTTGAATTTCAAATAGATCTTATACCAGGAGCTGCACCAATAGCTCGTGCTCCTTACAGACTCGCACCCAGCGAGATGAAAGAACTGCAAAGCCAATTACAAGAACTTTTAGAGCGTGGTTTCATTCGACCAAGCACATCACCGTGGGGAGCTCCTGTTTTGTTTGTCAAGAAGAAAGATGGTACATTCAGGTTGTGTATCGACTACCGAGAGTTGAACAAACTTACCATCAAGAACCGCTACCCACTACCGAGAATTGACGACTTATTTTATCAACTACAAGGCTCGTCTGTTTATTCAAAGATTGACTTACGTTCCGGGTATCATCAAATGCAGGTGAAAGAAGATGATATTCCAAAGACTGCTTTCAGAACACGTTACGGTCATTACGAGTTTATGGTCATGCCGTATGGTTTAACTAATGCACCAGCTGTGTTCATGGACCTTATGAACCGAGTGTGTGGACCATACCTTGACAAGTTTGTCATTGTTTTCATTGATGACATACTTATTTACTCAAAGAATGACCAAGAACACGGTGAACATTTGAGAAAGGTGTTAGAAGTATTGAGGAAGGAAGAATTGTACGCTAAGTTTTCAAAGTGTGCATTTTGGTTGGAAGAAGTTCAATTCCTCGGTCACATAGTGAACAAAGAAGGTATTAAGGTGGATCCGGCAAAGATAGAAACTGTTGAAAAGTGGGAAACCCCGAAAACTCCGAAACACATACGCCAATTTTTAGGACTAGCTGGTTACTACAGAAGGTTCATCCAAGACTTTTCCAGAATAGTAAAACCCTTGACTGCATTAATGCATAAAGGGAAGAAATTTGAATGGAAGGATGAACAAGAGAAAGCGTTCCAGTTATTGAAGAAAAAGCTAACTACGGAACCTATATTGTCATTGCCTGAAGGGAATGATGATTTTGTGATTTATTGTGACGCATCAAAGCAAGGTCTCGGTTGTGTATTAATGCAACGAATGAAGGTGATTGCTTATGCGTCTAGACAATTGAAGATTCACGAACAAAATTATACGACGCATGATTTGGAATTAGGCGCGGTTGTTTTTGCATTAAAGACTTGGAGGCACTACTTATATGGGGTCAAAAGTATTATATATACCGACCACAAAAGTCTTCAACACATATTTAATCAGAAACAACTGAATATGAGGCAGCGTAGGTGGATTGAATTATTGAATGATTACGACTTTGAGATTCGTTACCACCCGGGGAAGGCAAATGTGGTAGCCGATGCCTTGAGCAGGAAGGACAGAGAACCCATTCGAGTAAAATCTATGAATATAATGATTCATAATAACCTTACTACTCAAATAAAGGAGGCGCAACAAGGAGTTTTAAAAGAGGGAAATTTAAAGGATGAAATACCCAAAGGATCGGAGAAGCATCTTAATATTCAGGAAGACGGAACCCGGTATAGGGCTGAAAGGATTTGGGTACCAAAATTTGGAGATATGAGAGAAATGGTACTTAGAGAAGCTCATAAAACCAGATACTCAATACATCCTGGAACGGGGAAGATGTACAAGGATCTCAAGAAATATTTTTAGTGGCCGGGTATGAAAGCCGATGTTGCTAAATACGTAGGAGAATGTTTGACGTGTTCTAAGGTCAAAGCTGAGCATCAGAAACCATCAGGTCTACTTCAACAACCCGAAATCTCGGAATGGAAATGGGAAAACATTACCATGGATTTCATCAATAAATTGCCAAGGACTGCAAGTGGTTTTGATACTATTTGGGTAATAGTTGATCGTCTCACCAAATCAGCACACTTCCTGCCAATAAGAGAAGATGACAAGATGGAGAAGTTAGCACGACTATATTTGAAGGAAGTCGTCTCCAGACATGGAATACCAATCTCTATTATCTCTGATAGGGATGGCAGATTTATTTCAAGATTCTGGCAGACATTACAGCAAGCATTAGGAACTCGTCTAGACATGAGTACTGCCTATCATCAACAAACTGATGGGCAGAGCGAAAGGACAATACAAACGCTTGAAGACATGCTACGAGCATGTGTTATTGATTTCGGAAACAGTTGGGATCGACATCTACCGTTAGCAGAATTTTCCTACAACAACAGCTACCATTCAAGCATTGAGATGGCGCCGTTTGAAGCACTTTATGGTAGAAAGTGCAGGTCTCCGATTTGTTGGAGTGAAGTGGGGGATAGACAGATTACGGGTCCGGAGATTATACAATAAACTACTGAGAAGATCATCCAAATTCAACAACGGTTGAAAGCCGCCCAAAGTCGACAAAAGAGCTACGCTGACATTAAAAGAAAAGATATAGAATTTGAAATTAGAGAGATGGTCATGCTTAAAGTTGCACCTTGGAAAGGCGTTGTTCGATTTGGTAAACGAGGGAAATTAAATCCAAGGTTTATTGGACCATTCAAGATTATTGATCGTGTCGGACCAGTAGCTTACCGACTTGAGTTACCTCAACAACTCGCAGCTGTACATAACACTTTCCACGTCTCGAATTTGAAGAAATGTTTTGCTAAAGAAGATTTCACTATTCCGTTAGATGAAATCCAAATCAACTAAAAACTTCAATTCATCGAAGAACCCGTCGAAATAATGGATCGTGAGGTTAAAAGACTTAAGCAAAACAAGATACCAATTGTTAAGGTTCGATGGAATGCTCGTAGAGGACCCGAGTTCACCTGGGAGCGTGAAGATTAGATGAAGAAGAAATACCCGCATCTATTTCCAGAAGATTCGTCAACTCCTTCAACAGCTTAAAATTTCGGGACGAAATTTATTTAACGGGTAGGTACTGTAGTGACCCGAACTTTTCCATGTTTATATATATTAATTGAGATTGATATTTACATGATTAAATGTTTCCAACATGTTAAGCAATCAAACTTGTTAAGACTTGATTAATTGAAATATGTTTCATATAGACAATTGACCACCCAAGTTGACCGGTGATTCACGAACGTTAAAACTTGTAAAAACTATATGATGACATATATATATGGATATATATATAGTTAACATGATACTATGTTAAGTAAACATATCATTAAGTATATTAACAATGAACTACATATGTAAAAACAAGACTACTAACTTAATGATTTTTAAACGAGACATATATGTAACGATTATCGTTGTAAAGACATTTAATGTATATATATCATATTAAGAGATATTCATACATGATGATATCATGATAATATAATAATTTAAAATCTCATTTGATATTATAAACATTGGGTTAACAACATTTAAAAAGATCGTTAACCTAAAGGTTTCAAAACAAAACTTACATGTAACGACTAACGATGACTTAACGACTCAGTTAAAATGTATATACATGTAGTGTTTTAATATGTATTTATACACTTTTGAAAGACTTCAATACACTTATCAAAATACTTCTACTTAACAAAAATGCTTACAATTACATCCTCATTCAGTTTCATCAACAATTCTACTCGTATGCACCCGTATTCGTACTCGTACAATACACAGCTTTTAGATGTATGTACTATTGGTATATACACTCCAATGATCAGCTCTTAGCAGCCCATGTGAGTCACCTAACACATGTGGGAACCATCATTTGGCAACTAGCATGAAATATCTCATAAAATTACAAAAATATGAGTAATCATTCATGACTTATTTACATGAAAACAAAATTACATATCCTTTATATCTAATCCATACACCAACGACCAAAAACACCTACAAACACTTTCATTCTTCAATTTTCTTGATCTAATTGATCTCTCTCAAGTTCTATCTTCAAGTTCTAAGTGTTCTTCATATATTCTACAAGTTCTAGTTACATAAAATCAAGAATACTTTCAAGTTTGCTAGCTCACTTCCAATCTTGTAAGGTGATCATCCAACCTCAAGAAATCTTTGTTTCTTACAGTAGGTTATCATTCTAATACAAGGTAATAATCATATTCAAACTTTGGTTCAATTTCTATAACTATAACAATCTTATTTCAAGTGATGATCTTACTTGAACTTGTTTTCGTGTCATGATTCTGCTTCAAGAACTTCGAGCCATCCAAGGATCCGTTGAAGCTCGATCCATTTTTCTCTTTTCCATTAGGTTTATCCAAGGAACTTAAGGTAGTAATGATGTTCATAACATCATTCAATTCATACATATAAAGCTATCTTATTCGAAGGTTTAAACTTGTAATCACTAGAACATAGTTTAGTTAATTCTAAACTTGTTCGCAAACAAAAGTTAATCCTTCTAACTTGACTTTTAAAATCAACTAAACACATGTTCTATATCTATATGATATGCTAACTTAATGATTTAAAACCTGGAAACACGAAAAACACCGTAAAACCGGATTTACGCCATCGTAGTAACACCGCGGGCTGTTTTGGGTTAGTTAATTAAAAACTATGATAAAATTTGATTTAAAAGTTGTTATTCTGAGAAAATGATTTTTATTATGAACATGAAACTATATCCAAAAATTATGGTTAAACTCAAAGTGGAAGTATGTTTTCTAAAATGGTCATCTAGACGTCGTTCTTTCGACTGAAATGACTACCTTTACAAAAACGACTTTTAACTTATTTTTCCGACTATAAACCTATACTTTTTCTGTTTAGATTCATAAAATAGAGTTCAATATGAAACCATAGCAATTTGATTCACTCAAAACGGATTTAAAATGAAGAAGTTATGGGTAAAACAAGATTGGATAATTTTTCTCATTTTAGCTACGTGAAAATTGGTAACAAATCTATTCCAACCATAACTTAATCAACTTGTATTGTATATTATGTAATCTTGAGATACCATAGACACGTATACAATGTTTCGACCTATCATGTCGACACATCTATATATATTTCGGAACAACCATAGACACTCTATATGTGAATGTTGGAGTTAGCTATACAGGGTTGAGGTTGATTCCAAAATATATATAGTTTGAGTTGTGATCAATACTGAGATACGTATACACTGGGTCGTGGATTGATTCAAGATAATATTTATCGATTTATTTCTGTACATCTAACTGTGGACAACTAGTTGTAGGTTACTAACGAGGACAGCTGACTTAATAAACTTAAAACATCAAAATATATTAAAAGTGTTGTAAATATATTTTGAACATACTTTGATATATATGTATATATTGTTATAGGTTCGTGAATCAACCAGTGTCCAAGTCTTACTTCCCGATGAAGTAAAAATCTGTGAAAGTGAGTTATAGTCCCACTTTTAAAATCTAATATTTTTGGGATGAGAATACATGCAGGTTTTATAAATGATTTACAAAATAGACACAAGTACGTGAAACTACATTCTATGGTTGAATTATCGAAATCGAATATGCCCCTTTTTATTAAGTCTGGTAATCTAAGAATTAGGGAACAAACACCCTAATTGACGCGAATCCTAAAGATAGATCTATTGGGCCTAACAAACCCCATCCAAAGTACCAGATGCTTTAGTACTTCGAAATTTATATCATATCCGAAGGGTGTCCCGGAATGATGGGGATATTCTTATATATGCATCTTGTTAATGTCGGTTACCAGGTGTTCACCATATGAATGATTTTTTATCTCTATGTATGGGATGTGTATTGAAATATGAAATCTTGTGGTCTATTGTTACGATTTGATATATATAGGTTAAACCTATAACTCACCAACATTTTTGTTGACGTTTAAAGCATGTTTATTCTCAGGTGAATACTAAGAGCTTCCGCTGTCGCATACTTAAATAAGGACGAGATTTGGAGTCCATGCTTGTATGATATTGTGTAAAAACTGCATTCAAGAAACTTATTTTGTTGTAACATATTTGTATTGTAAACCATTATGTAATGGTCGTGTGTAAACAGGATATTTTAGATTATCATTATTTGATAATCTACGTAAAGCTTTTTAAACTTTTATTGATGAAAGAAAGGTTATGGTTTGTTTTAAAATGAATGCAGTCTTTGAAAAACGTCTCATTTAGAGGTCAAAACCTCGCAACGAAATCAATTAATATGGAACGTTTTTAATCAATAAGAACGGGACATTTCAGAGACTTCAATAGATAAATATAGTGATTTGTCAGAGAGATTTAAACCAAGGAGCGACGAGATTACTGGTACGTCCGCTGGTAATATGGTGGAATATAAAAGGTTCCCTGACAACGATGACGAAAGGCAGACTTGTATATCAAGGCTATGATAAGGCTAATCCGAATGAAAGTCGAAGTTGACTTGTTGGAGCTGTGATAAAATTTGCTAATTTGGAAAGAGATTGCAAAGTTATTTTCGGTAATAACAACGTTAAAAGAATTAGCACAGCTACGTGTTAAACGTTTACTCAGGTTCTGATTGTTTTCAGGTGCATAAATATATGCATTAATCTTTTCTCCCGTAGATGAAGTGCGGTTGGTTCATCTTCTCGATTGAGGCGTTTTCAAGATTCATGAAAGGTTTGAACATAGATTGTAGTCGTCAAGATACAAATGAGGTTTAAGGTGAAATCAAGTGGCAAACTTGAAGACTTGTTTAGTTTCATATGTTATAATCAATATTTTAATTTATTTTAATTGTTTAATGTTATTAGTCCACAGTCGATAGTCCACAGTTGACAGTCAATAATTCATATATATAGTTTAATATATAATATTCGAATTAATTAATACGTGTCGTGACCCGTATACGTCCCAGACTCGATCACAACTCAAACTATATATATTATTGTAGAATCAACCTCAACCCTGTATAGAGAACTCGATCATTACTGCATATAGAGTGTCTATGGTAATTCCAAATAATATATATAGATGCATCGATATGATATGTCAAAACCTTGAATACGTGTCCCGATATTTAAAGTGCGTAAAATAAATAACAGAAATTAAATAACGATAAATAAAGTGCGTAAAGTGAATAACAGAAATTAAATAACAATAAATAAAATTGCGAGAATTAAATTGCGATAAAATAAATTGCGATAATTAAATTGCGATAAATAAAATGTAATACGGAATTAACAGTTAGCTAGGAACAGTTAGCTAGGATTTTGTTAGCTTGGATTCTTAACAAAATTTCATATTGTTAATTAGTGTGTTTCTAATCAATTTTATTGTGTCCATTTTTTTTTCTTCATTATGCCACTTGTTGGATTCTGATACGTCAAAATCCTAATATGAAATTTGAATTTGAATGAAAATAGTTATTCTTTGGTGAACGAATACGTATATCGGTGGATGTAAGTAGGATAGTATATGACTGTTGAAACAGATTCGAAGAACGTACAATGTAACTTATTAATGTGAAATTTAAATATTTCTCGGGTATTACCTACCCGTTAAAATATTTTCATCATTAACAGTTTGTACAAAAGAATTTTTAATTACAATCTTTATGAAAATATATATATACATATATATTTTCTTCAGATATAATCATGGATTTAATGAGTTAATATGATATTAAACTCATTTGGTTTATTATTAGAACTAGAATACATAATCTCTAAAACATTTAGAGATTACTTAATCGTCATGAAGAACGAAGATAATCGATGTAGAACGATACGTAGAACGATGATTATACTCGAGGTACATAATGAGATGTTGAGGCATGGATTGTTGATGGTACTGGTGCTGTTACTGATGGTACTGATGGTGCCGGTGATGTTGCTGAAGCTGGTACATTTTGTACCATATTCTCCAGATTGATTACTCGAGCGCGAAGTTCGTTGACTTCTCCTATTATTCCAAGACGATTGTCGGTCAGAACGAGCAGATGAATAAGGTTTAGAATTTTAGATAGAATATAATCGTGACGAGCTACCCTGGAAATGAGGCTGAAAATGGTGTTTCAGATAGGTCCGCCAGTAAACGCTTCAGGTTCGTTGTCAAGAGGTGAATTCAGTTGGTGGAAGGGATCGCCTTCTTCGCGTCCCCATTGATTAAGTCGACTACGAATGCATCAGATGAATTGGGAATGACTGATTGATTGATTCATTCTGGTGACATCGCTTTCGGAGCTTAGGTGAATATCCATGTCGGAATAGCTGTCGGAATAACTATCGGAATAGCTATCGAAATCTGAGGGACTCGAACTGGTTGAGGGATTCATCCCCGTACAATCAGATGAAGAATTTTCGATAAGAAATAGATTATATGATGTAGATTAGTACCTGCAATACATAATTTACATATGCATATATAATACTAAAATCCCATAAGTTTCGGAGGAATCTACAGAAAATGTCAGGCAAAGTTTACAATAACAGATACGCTAAGATATGAATTAGTAGATATGCTAACATATGAATTAGCAGATATGCTAAGATATGAATTTTGTCCATACACTAATCATGCAATCAATGCAGTAAAACGTGTCTAGACTAAGAATGATAAGCAAGTGATTCTCTAAGAATGATAAGCAGGTAATTTTTGACACGAAGTGATAAGCAAAACTTTTGACATGCAGACACGGTCGAAGTCCAGACTCACTAATGCATCCTAACGATTTATCAGTTAGACACACTATTACAGACCTGGTTCGCTAAGACCATTGCTCTGATACCAACTGAAATGACCCGTCCCAATCCATCCGGACAAAGTCCATATCGATTATAAACGATTCACAACAGTTGATTACATCGCGAGGTACTTGACCTCTATATGATACATTTTACAAACATTGCATTCGTTTTGAAAAGACAATCTTTCATTACATCTAAAGTTGACAGACATGCATACCATTTCATAATATATCCAACTGTAATTGACTTAATAATGATCTTGATAAACTCAACGACTCGAATGCAACATCTTTTGAAATATGTCATGAATGACTCCAAGTAATGTCTTTAAAATGATCAAATGCACAGCGGAAGATTTCTTTCGTACCTGAGAATAAACATGCTTTCAAGTGTCAACCAAAAGGTTGGTGAGTTCATTAGTTTAACATAAATAATCATTTCCATCATTTTAATAAACCACAAGATTTTTCATTTCCAGTTCTCATAAATAAACGTCCCATGCATAGAGACAAAATATCATTCATATGGATTGAACACCTGGTAACCGACATTCACAATATACATATAAGAATATCCCCATCATTCCGGGATCCTCCTTCGGACATGATATAAATTTCGAAGTACTAAAGCATCCGGTACTTTGGATGGAGCTTGTTGGGTCCGATAATCTATCTTTAGAGTTCGCGTCAATTAGGGTGTCTGTTCCCTAATTCTTAGATTACCAGACTTAATAAAAAGGGGCATATTCGATTTCGATCATTCAACCATATAATGTAGTTTCGATTACTTGTGTCTATTTCGTAAAACATTTATAAAAGCAGCGCATGTATTCTCAGTCCCAAAAATATATATTGCAAAAGCATTTAAAAAGGGAGCAAATGAAACTCACGCATGTAAATATTATAAAACAGTTAATAAAGTATTTGCATGTATTCTCAGCCCAAAAACGTAAAGAGTATAAGGGATCAAATGAAACTCACCATAATGTATTTTGTAGTAAAAATACATATAACGACATTGAACAATTTAAACAATGGGAGGTTGGCCTCGGATTCACGAACCTATATCATTTATGTATATATTAACACACATAATTGTAATCAAATAAATTCATATATATTATATTTTAAATTATATATCTTTTATTTTTAATTTGTACATATTTAAAATAGTTAATACTTATATAGTTTAATATTATATTTAAAATCAATAATTTGTTATATGTAAATTTTTATGTAAATAATATATATTTATCATTATGTGTAAGATTATGGTAGTTGGAATATATATACATTTATATAGAAAATATTTATTTGCTATAATAATATTGTTAATGTAAAAGTAGTAATCATAACAATAATAATAATAATAATAAAAAAAATAATAAGACTAATACTAAAAATACTACCTTAAGTAACAAGCCTTCAAAATAAATAAACACCTCTGCCCGGATTTGAACCCGAGACCTCTCGCTATCCAGACACTCATTCAAACCAACCATCCATTTCTGTTTTTCTGTGTTAACTCACGATTTAATATTAATAACCAGATCTTTTTCTGTTTTTCCTTTTTCTTCTTCTTCTTCATTTTATTACTATCATTTCAGGTATCATCTTGTCACTCACTCAATATCATGATCTTGGTCATCTTTATTTTCGTGAATCATCTTAATCATAAATCACCATTTAACATCACCTTAGTAATACCATTTAATCTCCATCACTATCTTAAATCACGATCACCGTCATCCTATCCCAAACATCATCTTTATCATCGACCCATTCTAATATAATCATCATATAATATCATCACCTATATTCATCTTAACTTATCATCATAGCAATCATAAACTGTCTCGGCTAAATCAACAAAGAACTCGACCCAAAATTTGATCACTTTTCACGGCTCAAGTGATTTGCAAAAGTCCAAAGAAAATGAAACAAACTCAAACAAAAATTGGCCCAAGTGAGACCCTAGTATCCTGTGGCCTAACAAAAAAAAAGTCGTGTCTTTGCTGTCTGACCTGGTACGCGAGCTGCAATAGGCAAGACATAAATACATATAAAGAAGGAAAGAAAAACGCCTGCACCACTTTATATTTAAACATCATCACCAACATCATCCACTATCATTATTATAATCCTTTCACCTCAACCTTTATCATCATTATTCTCGATATTATTAAACCGTTACTATCATTAACAAAATTGGAACACCTTCGGTCCCCTCAATTATGCAGTCAAATTTGTTTAATCAATCACATAAAGGTATTTTGGTGCTTTATCTTTTTAACCATGAACTAGTGGGTTTCGGTTTATATTAAACTAGTAACGTGGCCCAAGATAGTTTTGGTAACCAACGTTTTTTTAAAAGCAAGTGGTATTAGCTTTCCTAAAGTTGTCGACCAATTTAGGAAAAGTATAAAACATTGTATCATTAACATCCTTTATATATACATATCACCTTTGTATATTATCTCCATTCGATTGAGCTAAAGCAGAAACACAGATACGTAGAATAGCAGCAATGGATAGATGGTTTCGATGGGTTTCATCTGAAACAAGAAAATAGTATAGTAGCAGGTGAAGTTGTCGGAAAAAAAAAATACAGAAGCACAAGGTTTCATTTGCGGTGATGGTGTTTAATGATGGTAACTTGTGGCGGTTTTGTGGTGTGGATATGTTGAATATGGAGCAGGAAGCAAACACAAGTATGCAGTAGTAGTTTAAAGTGTGATGAGAATGATCAAATATAAGGAAGTCAAAAGTGTAAAGGGATAGATGCACGTACGAGTTATAATTGATGTTAGATAATCGAATTAATTAATTAACACTAAAATTGATCAATTATTTAGGGGAGGTGGTACCAATTTTCTCAATCAGACAACAGCAAGATCAGAAGAGTTAAATAAAAACAAAATAAAAATCGATTCTGTTAAATTTCTGATTTGTACGATCGACTAAGATTGAATAGTAATTTTATAGATTCAAACAAAAATCAATCACAGTAACTGATTAAGATGTGAAATTGATTTTGGTTCTGGTATTTAAAAAAAACGTATTACGTATCAGTATACAAAATAAATATAATGTATATTAGTAAATAATTATTTATACGACGTATTTGTATATATAACAGTATACCTGTAATTTATATATATGTACGTATTTAAATATATCTGTATTTATATGTAACTATACATCAACTATATATATATATATATATATATATATATATATATATATATATATATATATTAAATATATAAAGAAACCTAATAATATTAATTACATTAACATTCATCTTCAATATTAATTCTTAATAATAAATATGAAACTATTAGTAATAGTAATAATAATAATAATAATAATAATTCTATTAATAATAATACCTAATAATAATAATGATGATAATTATAATAATTATAATAATTATTATAAAAGTGATAATAATAATAATAATAATATTTTTAATGAAAAAAAATGATCTTTATTATTTCTGTAATAATATATATAATAATAATAATAATAATAATAATAATCACTTTATTGATTGTAACATCTTAATATTAATTTTCATAATTAATCTTACTGATCTATTGTATTTTATTATTTAAATTTATTATACATACTTTTATTTATTTATATATATATATATATATATATATATATATATATATATATATATATATATATATATATATATATATATATATATATATATATCTATCTATATTTATTTATTTACAAACACTTGTTCGTGAATCGTCGGGTTCAGTCAAAGATTAAATGAATTCATGAAAATAGTTCACAAGTTTTGAGACTCAACATTACAAACTTTGCTTATCATGTCGAATTCATATTAAAATTCATATTAAGATTAAGTTTAAATTTGGTCAGAAATTCTCGGGTCGTCACAGACGGTGGGCGGATACGATACTATTTGGGTTATTGTTGACCGCCTCACCAAATCTGCACACTTCCTAGCGATGAAGCAAATTGATACAATGGAAAGACTTGCTCAGCTATACATCACGGAGGTTGTATCTCGTCATGGTGTACCTTTATCGATCATCTCCGATCGCGATCCCCGTTTTGCTTCTAGATTTTGGCGTTCTTTGCAAGAAGCCATGGGAACTCGTCTCGACATGAGTACTGCTTATCACCCTCAGACTGACTGGCAAAGTGAACGAACGATTCAGACCTTGGAGGACATGTTGCGTGCATGTGTCATTGATTTTGGAAAGGCCTGGGAAAGGCATTTGCCACTCGCCGAATTATCGTACAACAACAGTTATCACTCAAGCATTAATGCCGCACCTTTTGAAGCATTGTATGGCCGTAAGTGCCGATCTCCTATTTGTTGGGCCGAAGTAGGCGAAAAGCAAATCACCGGACTCGAGGTAGTCCACGAAACGACGGAGAAGATTGCTCAGATTCAACCTAGACTTAAGACTGCCCGCGATCGTCAAAAGAGTTATGCTGATCTTAAACGTAAAGACTTTGAATTCAACGTTGGTGATCGTGTTATGTTGAAAGTTGCACCTTGGAAAGGTGTGATTCGTTTTGGAAAACGTGGAAAGTTGAACCCACGATACATTGGTCCTTTTGAAATCTTGGAACGTGTTGGACCCGTTGCATACCGTTTGAATCTACCAGCACAATTGAGCTCAGTTCATCCTACCTTCCACGTGTCAAACTTGAAGAAGTGCCTTGTGGCACTGGAACTTATCATACCACTTGAGGAACTTACGATTGACGACAAACTCCACTTTGTGGAAGAACCTGTTGAAATTATGGAACTTGAGATCAAAACTTTGAAACGCAACAAGATTCCGATCGTCCGAGTACGATGGAATGCCAAACGAGGACCTGAGTTTACTTAGGAGCGAGAGGATCAAATGATGCGGAAGTATCCTCACCTTTTCCCGACTCCTCCATCTACCTAAGCTTAAATTTGGGGACGAAATTTTCTTTAACAGGTGGGTAATGTAACGACCCTGGATTTTCCAACGTTTATTTATTAATAATTATTATTATTAATACGTGTGATTAAACGAATGTATGTAATTACATTTACATGTTGCCATGATTGCCCGTACTTGACTTTTAAGTGCCCGAAACGTCTTTGTGACACACGAAACTTCACGAATAATATTTTTAGATATTATTTACATTCATGATTAAGTTTATTAATCATTTCAATTAACTAAAGTTGTTAGTTAATTACATGGGCTTTTATTGGACTTATTTGTTAATTTATTGAACTTGGGCTTTGATTAATGTTGTGGACTCTTGATATTGGGCTTCCAAGCCCACCCTACATTTTAAATGGACTTAATTAGCCCATAAGACTTGTAAGTAGTACTTGTACATGGAAACTAGTTAGTTACTTCATTAAGAATCTAGTTACCTTATAATCCCCATGAGACCACATCTAATATCCATCTTTTGTAAGCTTTTCATGCTAATAACCAACAAACACTCCCCATCTCCCTCCCATGTTGCTGACCGCCAGCTTAGTGGCCCTTTAGGGGTGTTTTTGTTTAAAATTTTCCATTATCTTATTCACTAGAACACTCTCATTTCACACACACACAATTACTTGTAATTTCTCTCAACTTTTTCTCTCTTTTCTCTCTAGTTTTGGTAAGTAACTTGAGCATCTTTTCCTTCTTTTTTTCCTTGCCAAAACCGTGGCCCAACAACCCACAATCATCATCATCTTTTGTTACTTGTTGTTGTTAGTTGTTATATGTAATTGTTAGTTGTTCTTTACTAGTTACAAGATCAAACTTACTAGTTTGATTCTTCATAATATCTTGTATTTATCAAGAATACTCAAGAACATAACTTACTAGTTACGGTTCTACATATACTTTCTTAAAAGATTGTAAGTTCATGTGTTGATTAAACTCATACTTGAAGTTCATGAAGTAAACTTTAAAGTTTACTTTCTAAAGATCAAACTTTGGTTTGAATCTTTAAAGTATGAACAACCATGAACAAATTACATGTTTACTTAGTTTACTTCTTCTTGAACTTTACTTTCATGTAATTAGTTTAAATGGTCAAGTACTACAAGTTAGTCTTGATTTCATTAATCTTGAACTAAAAGTTAACCTTGAAAGTTCAAGAACACACAAATAAGTTTTCTTTAAATATAACCTTGTATACTTATGCTTGATCTAGACTTTTGAGTCTTGGATCTTCAAGATCTAACTAAGAACTATGTTCTACATTTTAAGATCTTAATTAGTTAGCTTACTTTCAAGTTTAGAGTTCAATATTTCTATTATAGTTCATGTAAGTGTCAAACCTAAGACTTTGATGTAACTTTGGTTCATCAAACTACATGCAACTCTTAAGTGAGTTGTGCTTCATGTCTTAGACTTGCACTAGGGTTATGATGGTCAAGACTTGGTTAAGATGATGTAGATACATCAATGAGTTGTACACTTGAAGCTATATGCATCAAGGATGAGAACCATGATGAACATCAAGCACCAAGACCACCGGAACTCACTTAAACTTACTGTTTCTGTCCAAACCCTACTGACCTGCTGTTTCTGTAACAGACCAGTACACCTGGGCTGTTGTGGCTATGATTTTCAAATAGATCTTTTCGAGTAGATAACTTTTCATATAGGACTTTCCTTAATCCGAGTTACGGTTTAGGATTTATGGCCCTCCGATCGTCACTAGGTCCTTTTAACGTTGTGCAGAAATTTCAGACCTACTCGCACTTAAACCGTCACCACGGTTAAACGAAGACGAGTTTGCTTCTGTAAATTTTACCACACTTAAAGGACTCATAGACGGAGCCATGGCCACTCGTCTCACCTTAATTCAGTAAGTGTAGAGGCCGTGGTGACTGATCAAAATCAGCTTTTGTTTTAAACTACTTTCATAAACGAAACTCACTTTACGCCTGATCATATACATAGCATTGTATATGTATATTTTATTTTCTAAAAGCTAAGGACAGAACTACGCGGATTATAAGGCACAGTTATGCAATATTCACTGAAAATAAATACTGCGGTTATGTATCCGCTGAAATACAAACTGCGGTTTGATCCGATGACTTTTCGCGAAGAGCTGAGCATCTCGCAGACCGCGGATATCACGGATACTATAAATAGGGAGCTTGGTCTCTCATTTATGGGTTGTTGATTCCCTGCCATTTGCCTTAGCCTTTGTAGATTTCACTTGTGACTTTGCCCAAGGACTTCTTACATTGAGTTAAGGTGAATCATGCTAATCGATAACGAAGACCGGGTCGGGGTGGTTGATCACTTGATAGTTAAAGTGAAAAACGATCATCGGGGCCCAAAATAATCATCGAACATCCCATCCTCCATTATAATCTTATTGCACTCAATCCGTAATTAAGCGACATCATTAATTAAGGATTGATCAATTGGCGCCATCCGTGGGACACGTTTTACGAATTAAACTAAAAATTTTTGTTTTACGCTATTAAACAATTAATTAGGCGATTTAATTTCAATCGTGTTTTTGTTGCGATGATTTGCAGGTGCGTGTTTTCAAATTGGCAGTAAATAATGAATAACATTGGCGATAATAGTGATAACATGGCCACTATGCGAATGAATGTCCAAAAAAGAGGAAAGAAGCGAACATCTGCCAAAATGTATCATAATTGGCAATCAGCGCCAATTAGCTTTCCAAAAATGTAGAGCGACGATTTTTCTGAAATGCCGATAATAGTATCGTGTAAAATTGCGGACGCTAATATCACAGTGATGAAAGTTCATGTTGATAATGGTAGTAGCGTTGATATTATTTATGAACAATGTTTCGCTCAGTTGCCAGAGGATATTAAAGAAAATCTGCAAACGACTGCGGTTTCGCTAACCGGTTTTGTAGGAGAATTTTCGCTACCAATCGGTGTCTTGTCGCTGAACATCGAGCTAGCCGATGTAAATGATAATGCTTTAGCGCGACAAGCACGGCTAGATTTCTATGTTATGCGAGCTTCTTCTCACTATAACATATTGCTAGGAAGGACCGCTATAAGCAAATTTGGAATTGTACCGTCCACAATTCATGGCATGATTAAATTTCCAACATATAAAGGAATCGCCGCAATATGTTCAGCGAGCATAGTGCCTATTTGTGCGGCTGTCAATGTAAAAACCGTAGGTCAGAAACCTGAGGATATTACGAATAAGGAGGATAGCATGGAAATAGTTAATCCTGCATATCCAGAACAGAAAATCAAAGTAGGTCGCAATCTTAGTGCGGATACTCGAAAGCAAATTGTGCAATTACTTGATGAATATATGGATGTTTTTGCCTGGTGCGAAAACGATATGACCGGTGTTCCGCGTCACATTGCGGAACACAAGCTAAATGTAAATCCAGCTCTAAAACTAGTAGTGCAAAAGCGAAGGGGTATGGCCCCAGATCGCGTCAAATGGTTGTGCGAAGAAGTCACAAAATTAGTCCGAGCTGGAATTTTGCGCGAAGTACAATATCAGTCATGGATCGCGAATCCAGTATTGGTGAAAAAACCAGATAATTCCTGGCGAATGTGTATTGACTACAAAGATCTGAATAAAGCGTGCACCAAAGATAATTATCCGCTGCCAGAAATTGATTTAAAGGTCGAATCTTTGCATGCATTTCCATATAAATGTTTTCTGGATGCGGCAAGAGGTTATCATCAAATCCCTATGGCGCAAGAGGACGCAGATAAAACCGCGTTTCACACAGGCAAAGGCATATATTGTTATATAATGATGCCTTTTGGACTAATCAATGCGGGTGCGACATATCAGCGCTTGATTGACACCGCGTTTGATAAGCAAATAGGGCGTAATCTTGAGGCCTATGTCGATGATTTAGTCATCAAAAGTACAACGCAAGAGCGAATCGTTGAAGATATGCGCGAAACATTTGATAAACTGCGTGAGATAAACATGAAGCTCAATCCGCTGAAATGCAGTTTCGGCGAAAATGAAGGAAAGTTTTTAGGATATCTTGTTACGGAACAAGGTATTCAAGCTAATCCAAAAAAGATCGCGGCTATCGAAAATATGACCGCGCCAAAGACGGTTAAGGAAGTGCAAAGTTTAACAGGCAAATTGGCCGCCCTAACGCGTTTTTTGTCTAAAGCTGCTGAACGACAATTGCCATTTTTCAAAACTTTAAAAGGTTGCTTGAAGCAGAAGAATTTTGTTTGGACCTGTAGTGACCCGAACTTTTCCATGTTTATATATATTAATTGAGATTGATATTTACATGATTAAATGTTTCCAAAATGTTAAGCAATCAAACTTGTTAAGACTTGATTAATTGAAATATGTTTCATATAGACAATTGACCACCCAAGTTGACCGGTGATTCACGAACGTTAAAACTTGTAAAAACTATATGATGACATATATATGGATATATATATAGTTAACATGATACTATGTTAAGTAAACATATCATTAAGTATATTAACAATGAACTACATATGTAAAAACAAGACTACTAACTTAATGATTTTTAAACGAGACATATATGTAACGATTATCGTTGTAAAGACATTTAATGTATATATATCATATTAAGAGATATTCATACATGATAATATCATGATAATATAATAATTTAAAATCTCATTTGATATTATAAACATTGGGTTAACAACATTTAACAAGATCGTTAACCTAAAGGTTTCAAAACAACACTTACATGTAACGACTAACGATGACTTAACGACTCAGTTAAAATGTATATACATGTAGTGTTTTAATATGTATTTATACACTTTTGAAAGACTTAAATACACTTATCAAAATACTTCTACTTAACAAAAATGCTTACAATTACATCCTCGTTCAGTTTCATCAACAATTCTACTCGTATGCACCCGTATTCGTACTCGTACAATACACAGCTTTTAGATGTATGTACTATTGGTATATACACTCCAATGATCAGCTCTTAGCAGCCCATGTGAGTCACCTAACACATGTGGGAACCATCATTTGGCAACTAGCATGAAATATCTCATAAAATTACAAAAATATGAGTAATCATTCATGACTTATTTACATGAAAACAAAATTACATATCCTTTATATCTAATCCATACACCAACGACCAAAAACACCTACAAACACTTTCATTCTTCAATTTTCTTGATCTAATTGATCTCTCTCAAGTTCTATCTTCAAGTTCTAAGTGTTCTTCATATATTCTACAAGTTCTAGTTACATAAAATCAAGAATACTTTCAAGTTTGCTAGCTCACTTCCAATCTTGTAAGGTGATCATCCAACCTCAAGAACTCTTTGTTTCTTACAGTAGGTTATCATTCTAATACAAGGTAATAATCATATTCAAACTTTGGTTCAATTTCTATAACTATAACAATCTTATTTCAAGTGATGATCTTACTTGAACTTGTTTTGGTATCATGATTCTGCTTCAAGAACTTCGAGCCATCCAAGGATACGTTGAAGCTCGATCCATTTTTCTCTTTTCCAGTAGGTTTATCCAAGGAACTTAAGGTAGTAATGATGTTCATAACATCATTCAATTCATACATATAAAGCTATCTTATTCGAAGGTTTAAACTTGTAATCACTAGAACATAGTTTAGTTAATTCTAAACTTGTTCGCAAACAAAAGTTAATCCTTCTAACTTGACTTTTAAAATCAACTAAACACATGTTCTATATCTATATGATATGCTAACTTAATGATTTAAAACCTGGAAACACGAAAAACACCGTAAAACCGGATTTACGCCGTCGTAGTAACACCGCGGGCTGTTTTGGGTTAGTTAATTAAAAACTATGATAAAATTTGATTTAAAAGTTGTTATTCTGAGAAAATGATTTTTATTATGAACATGAAACTATATCCAAAAATTATGGTTAAACTCAAAGTGGAAGTATGTTTTCTAAAATGGTCATCTAGACGTCGTTCTTTCGACTGAAATGACTACCTTTACAAAAACGACTTTTAACTTATTTTTCCGACTATAAACCTATACTTTTTCTATTTAGATTCATAAAATAGAGTTCAATATGAAACCATAGCAATTTGATTCACTCAAAACGGATTTAAAATGAAGAAGTTATGGGTAAAACAAGATTGGATAATTTTTCTCATTTTAGCTACGTGAAAATTGGTAACAAATATATTCCAACCATAACTTAATCTACTTGTATTGTATATTATGTAATCTTGAGATACCATAGACACGTATACAATGTTTCGACCTATCATGTCGACACATCTATATATATTTCGGAACAACCATAGACACTCTATATGTGAATGTTGGAGTTAGCTATACAGGGTTGAGGTTGATTCCAAAATATATATTGTTTGAGTTGTGATCAATACTGAGATACGTATACACTGGGTCGTGGATTGATTCAAGATAATATTTATCGATTTATTTCTGTACATCTAACTGTGGACAACTAGTTGTAGGTTACTAACGAGGACAGCTGACTTAATAAACTTAAAACATCAAAATATATTAAAAGTGTTGTAAATATATTTTAAACATACTTTGATATATATGTATATATTGTTATAGGTTCGTGAATCAACCAGTGTCCAAGTCTTACTTCCCGATGAAGTAAAAATCTGTGAAAGTGAGTTATAGTCCCACTTTTAAAATCTAATATTTTTGGGATGAGAATACATGCAGGTTTTATAAATGATTTACAAAATAGACACAAGCACGTGAAACTACATTCTATGGTTGAATTATCGAAATCGAATATGCCCCTTTTTATTAAGTCTGGTAATCTAAGAATTAGGGAACAGACACCCTAATTGACGCGAATCCTAAAGATAGATCTATTGGGCCTAACAAACCCCATCCAAAGTACCGGATGCTTTAGTACTTCGAAATTTATATCATATCCGAAGGGTGTCCCGGAATGATGGGGATATTCTTATATATGCATCTTGTTAATGTCGGTTACCAGGTGTTCACCATATGAATGATTTTTTATCTCTATGTATGGGATGTGTATTGAAATATGAAATCTTGTGGTCTATTGTTACGATTTAATATATATAGGTTAAACCTATAACTCACCAACATTTTTGTTGACGTTTAAAGCATGTTTATTCTCAGGTGAATACTAAGAGCTTCCGCTGTCGCATACTTAAATAAGGACGAGATTTGGAGTCCATGCTTGTATGATATTGTGTAAAAACTGCATTCAAGAAACTTATTTTGTTGTAACATATTTGTATTGTAAACCATTATGTAATGGTCGTGTGTAAACAGGATATTTTAGATTATCATTATTTGATAATCTACGTAAAGCTTTTTAAACTTTTATTGATGAAAGAAAGGTTATGGTTTGTTTTAAAATGAATGCAGCCTTTGAAAAACGTCTCATTTAGAGGTCAAAACCTCGCAACGAAATCAATTAATATGGAACGTTTTTAATCAATAAGAACGGGACATTTCAGTTGGTATCCGAGCGTTGGTCTTAGAGAACCAGAATTTTGCATTAGTGTGTCTTATCGAGTTTGTTAGGATGCATTAGTGAGTCTGGACTTCGACCGTGTTTACTTGAAAAATGATTGCTTAACAAATTTTGTTGGAAACTATATATTTTTAACATGTGAATATTATGTGATATATTAATCTCTTAACGCGTTTGATATTATGTGATAGATGTCTACCTCTAGAACAAGTCCCATTGACTCACCTAATAATAATGAAGAGTCAAATGTAAATTGGAATGATTCGTGGACTGATTCACAAGTTCCCGAAGAGGAACCGGAAGAAGAGTCAGAACCGGAAGAAGAGTCGGAACCGGAAGAAGAATCGGAACCGGAAGAAGAATCGGAACCGGAAGAAGAATCGGAACTGGATGAAGAAATAGAACCGGTGGGGGAAATAATAAAACGGTTAAGTAAAAGAAAATCCTCAACCAACCGACCAAGGTTAATTATGGTTAATGGTGTTTCCGCCAAGGAAGCAAAATATTGGGAGGATTACCAATTCTCCGATGAATCGGATTCCGACGAGAATTCCGATGATGTTATAGAAATTACCCCAACTGAATTTAAAAAGGCAAAAGAAAATAATAAGGGAAAGGGCATAAAAATAGAGATATCTAATTCCAACCCCGATGAACTTTATATGTATCGTCATCCCCCGAAGTCCTTAAGTTGTAACAATGACCCGGGAACCTCTAAACCACCAGGTTTTTCTAAACCAATGTGGAAAATGACGGCTCGTATTAGGGGAACACCATATATCCCTAGAAACTTGGCAAAATGAACTAAAATCGAAGAAGAAGAAACAAGCGAGTCGGAATAAGATAGTTGTATTCGTGTGGTGTAATATATGTAATATAGTGTGCTTATGCTTTATGATATATGTAAAAATTGCTTGTATTAATAAGTATTTTTTTATGAATCTAACTCTTGTCTATTTTACAGTATAAAAACACAAAATGGATAGACAACCTAATATTTTAAGAGATCTACCCAGAGACATGATTGATGAAATCTTGTCTAGAGTCGGTCAGAATTCTTCGGCACAACTATTTAAGGCGAGATCAGTTTGTAAGACATTCGAAGAACGTTCCAAGAATTGTCTTGGTTTATAAGAGACTTTCGTTTGAAAGATGGGGGATATCACATTGGGAAACCCATAAGTTACGATGTGTTTACTTTGACGCATATATTGCGGGGAACCCAAATGCTATTTTACGCAATGGGTTAAGAAATTATTTTGACTCAATATATCCGAATATTGGACTTCGTGATTTAGAAAACGCGGCTAACATGCAACATAAAGAAGCATGTTATGCTTACGGATTAGTAATGTTCGCTTCTCACCAAAGTGAGAACAAGAACATCGGGCTACAACTATTAAACAAAACGTTCCCACAAGTGACGGAGTCGGTAATTGGGGTAAGAAATGAGGTTTTTAGATTATTACGGGACTGTTAGACATTACGTAACTCTCGTCCCTTTGACGACATTACAACACGCTGTCTTATCAACGGCCATAACGGTTATGTTCCACAAGACCAAGGATGGGAAGTAATCCTAGTAAAACCAGAATGCATGAATTGTTTCTGGACGTATGCATTACGTGTCTTTATTGCCTTTGCTGAACGACTTGTGTACTAGTTAGAATTATCTTCACAACTATCTTGTATCAAAGTTATTGTGTGCTATATTTCATGTTTTATGTAAAATAAGCGGTATTGTAAGTTTGTAAAATATTGTATAAAAGTTTGAACGCGAAATATTATTATAATCAGTTTTTCATATAGAATTGTAGTAGTTGAATTGTATATTAGCTACTAAGTATGAACTTAACGGGTAGGTACTACCCGAATTTAAACTTATAAAACGCTAATATGAAGAAAAAGCTTTTATAAATGAGTTCATATTATGCTACGAAATACTATTAACTACTCTTAATATTCTGTATGATTAACTTGTTCCATTTGACTATTTTGAAGGAAATGGCACCGACTACTCGACACACCGTGAATATGAATGAAGAGGAATTCCGTACTTTTCTAGCTTCAAACATAGCCGCAGTACAGGCTGCGCTACATACCAACAATAACCTTGGATCTAGCAGTACAGGAAATCATGTAGGATGCACCTACAAAGAATTCACTGCCTACAAACCTTTGGAATTTGATGGAACCGAAGGACCGATTGGATTGAAACGGTGGACCGAGAAGGTCGAATCGGTGTTTGCCATAAGTAAGTGTACTGAAGAGGACAAAGTGAAGTACGCTACGCATACCTTCACAGGTTCTGCGTTAACATGGTGGAATACCTATCTAGAGCGAGTGGGACAAGACGATGCGTACGCACTACCGTGGTCAGCATTCAAGCACTTGATGAACGAGAAGTACCGTCCCAGAACCGAGGTCAATAAGCTCAAGACAGAACTTAGAGGGTTACGAACCCAAGGATTTGATATTACCACATACGAAAGACGATTCACAGAATTGTGCCTATTGTGTCCGGGAGCATTCGAAGATGAGGAAGAAAAGATCGACGCGTTTGTGAAAGGATTACCGGAAAGAATCCAAGAAGATATAAGTTCACACGAGCCCGCCTCCATACAACAAGCATGTAGAATGGCTCACAAACTAGTGAACCGGATTGAAGAAAGAATTAAAGAACAGACTGCTGAAGAGGCCAGTGTGAAGCAAGTCAAAAGAAAGTGGGAGGAAAACGGTGATAAGAATCACCAATACAACAACAACAGCAATTACAACAATAATCGCAACAATTATCCCAACAATCGCAACATCAATCGCAACTACAACAAACGGCCCAACAACAACAATAACAACAACAACAACAAAAACAACAACAGCAACTACAACAATCATCCCAACAACAATAATAACCGCAACAACAACAACAATTAGAAGCAGCTATGCCAAAGGTGTGAAAAGTATCACTCGGGGTTCTGCACCAAATTTTGCAACAAGTGTAAAAGAAATGGTCATAGCGCAGCAAAGTGTGAGGTCTACGGACCAGGGGTTAATAGAACGAAAGGAATAAATGGTGTCGGAACGAGTAATGGCGGAGCAAGTAGTGTCGGAGCAAGTTATGCCAATGTAGTTTGTTATAAATGTGGAAAACCGGGCCACATTATTAGAAATTGCCCGAACCAGGAGAACACGAATGGACAAGGCCGCGGAAGAGTTTTCAATATTAATGCGGCAGAGGCACAGGAAGACCCGAAGCTTGTTACGGGTACGTTTCTTATTGACAATAAATCTGCTTACGTTTTATTTGATTCGGGTGCGGATAGAAGCTATATGAGTAGAGATTTTTGTGCTAAATTAAGTTGTCCATTGACGCCTTTGGATAGTAAATTTTTACTCGAATTAGCAAATGGTAAATTAATTTCAGCAGATAATATATGTCAAAATCGAGAAATTAAACTGGTTAGCGAAACATTTAAGATTGATTTGATACCAGTAGAGTTAGGGAGTTTTGATGTGATAATCGGTATGGACTGGTTGAAAGAAGTGAAAGCAGAGATCGTTTGTTACAAAAATGCAATTCGCATTATACGAGAAAAAGGAAAACCCTTAATGGTGTACGGAGAAAAGGGCAACACGAAGCTACATCTTATTAGTAATTTGAAGGCACAAAAACTAATAAGAAAAGGTTGCTATGCTGTTCTAGCGCACGTCGAGAAAGTACAAACTGAAGAAAAGAGCATCAATGATGTTCCCATTGCAAAAGAATTTCCCGATGTATTTCCGAAAGAATTATCGGGATTACCCCACATCGATCCGTTGAATTTCAAATAGATCTTGTACCAGGAGCTGCACCAATAGCTCGTGCTCCTTACAGACTCGCACCCAGCGAGATGAAAGAACTGCAAAGCCAATTACAAGAACTTTTAGAGCATGGTTTCATTCGACCAAGCACATCACCGTGGGGAGCTCCTGTTTTGTTTGTCAAGAAGAAAGATGGTACATTCAGGTTGTGTATCGACTACCGAGAGTTGAACAAACTTACCATCAAGAACCGCTACCCACTACCGAGAATCGACGACTTATTTGATCAACTACAAGGCTCGTCTGTTTATTCAAAGATTGACTTACGTTCCGGGTATCATCAAATGCGGGTGAAAGAAGATGATATTCCAAATACTGCTTTTAGAACACGTTACGGTCATTACGAGTTTATGGTCATGCCGTTTGGTTTAACTAATGCACCAGCTGTGTTCATGGACCTTATGAACCGAGTGTGTGGACCATACCTTGACAAGTTTGTCATTGTTTTCATTGATGACATACTTATTTACTCAAAGAATGACCAAGAACACGGTGAACATTTGAGAAAGGTATTAGAAGTATTGAGGAAGGAAGAATTGTACGCTAAGTTTTCAAAGTGTGCATTTTGGTTGGAAGAAGTTCAATTCCTCGGTCACATAGTGAACAAAGAAGGTATTAAGGTGGATCCGGCAAAGATAGAAACTGTTGAAAAGTGGAAAACCCCGAAAACTCCGAAACACATACGCCAGTTTTTAGGACTAGCTGGTTACTACAGAAGGTTCATCCAAGACTTTTCCAGAATAGCAAAACCCTTGACTGCATTAACGCATAAAGGGAAGAAATTTTAATGGAAGGATGAACAAGAGAAAGCGTTCCAGTTATTGAAGAAAAAGCTAACTACGGCACCTATATTGTCATTGCCTGAAGGGAATGATGATTTTGTGATTTATTGTGACGCATCAAAGCAAGGTCTCGGTTGTGTATTAATGCAACGAATGAAGGTGATTGCTTATGCGTCTAGACAATTGAAGATTCACGAACAAAATTATACGACGCATGATTTGGAATTAGGCGCGGTTGTTTTTGCATTAAAGACTTGGAGGCACTACTTATATGGGGTCAAAAGTATTATATATACCGACCACAAAAGTCTTCAACACATATTTAATCAGAAACAACTGAATATGAGGCAGCGTAGGTGGATTGAATTATTGAATGATTACGACTTTGAGATTCGTTACCACCCGGGGAAGGCAAATGTGGTAGCCGATGCCTTGAGCAGGAAGGACAGAGAACCCATTCGAGTAAAATCTATGAATATAATGATTCATAATAACCTTACTACTCAAATAAAGGAGGTGCAACAAGGTGTTTTAAAAGAGGGAAATTTAAAGGATGAAATACCCAAAGGATCGGAGAAGCATCTTAATATTCGGGAAGACGGAACCCGGTATAGGGCTGAAAGGATTTGGGTACCAAAATTTGGAGATATGAGAGAAATGGTACTTAGAGAAGCTCATAAAACCAGATACTCAATACATCCTGGAACGGGGAAGATGTACAAGGATCTCAAGAAATATTTTTGGTGGCCGGGTATGAAAGCCGATGTTGCTAAATACGTAGGAGAATGTTTGACGTGTTCTAAGGTCAAAGCTGAGCATCAGAAACCATCAGGTCTACTTCAAAAACCCGAAATCCCGGAATGGAAATGGGAAAACATTACCACGGATTTCATCACTAAATTGCCAAGGACTGCAAGTGGTTTTGATACTATTTGGGTAATAGTTGATCGTCTCACCAAATCAGCACACTTCCTGCCAATAAGAGAAGATGACAAGATGGAGAAGTTAGCACGACTATATTTGAAGGAAGTCGTCTCCAGACATGGAATACCAATCTCTATTATCTCTGATAGGGATGGCAGATTTATTTCAAGATTCTGGCAGACATTACAGCAAGCATTAGGAACTTGTCTAGACATGAGTACTGCCTATCATCCACAAACTGATGGGCATAGCGAAAGGACAATACAAACGCTTGAAGACATGCTACGAGCATGTGTTATTGATTTCTGAAACAGTTGGGATCGACATCTACCGTTAGCAGAATTTTCCTACAACAACAGCTACCATTCAAGCATTGAGATGGTGCCGTTTGAAGCACTTTATGGTAGAAAGTGCAGGTCTCCGATTTGTTGGAGTGAAGTGGGGGATAGACAGATTACGGGTCCAGAGATTATACAAGAAACTACTGAGAAGATCATCCAAATTCAACAACGGTTGAAAACCGCCCAAAGTCGACAAAAGAGCTACGCTGACATTAAAAGAAAAGATATAGAATTTGAAATTGGAGAGATGGTCATGCTTAAAGTTGCACCTTGGAAAGGCGTTGTTCGATTTGGTAAACGAGGGAAATTAAATCCAAGGTTTATTGGACCATTCAAGATTATTGATCGTGTCGGACCAGTAGCTTACCGACTTGAGTTACCTCAACAACTCGCGGCTGTACATAACACTTTCCACGTCTCGAATTTGAAGAAATGTTTTGCTAAAGAAGATTTCACTATTCCGTTAGATGAAATCCAAATCAACAAAAAACTTCAATTCATCGAAGAACCCGTCGAAATAATGGATCGTGAGGTTAAAAGACTTAAGCAAAACAAGATACCAATTGTTAAGGTTCGATGGAATGCTCGTAGAGGACCCGAGTTCACCTGGGAGCGTGAAGATTAGATGAAGAAGAAATACCCGCATCTATTTCCAGAAGATTCGTCAACACCTTCAACAGCTTAAAATTTCGGGACGAAATTTATTTAACGGGTAGGTACTGTAGTGACCCGAACTTTTCCATGTTTATATATATTAATTGAGATTGATATTTACATGATTAAATGTTTCCAACATGTTAAGCAATCAAACTTGTTAAGACTTGATTAATTGAAATATGTTTCATATAGACAATTGACCACCCAAGTTGACCGGTGATTCACGAACGTTAAAA
The DNA here is from genome assembly GCF_046630445.1 of Rutidosis leptorrhynchoides. NCBI lineage: Eukaryota > Viridiplantae > Streptophyta > Magnoliopsida > Asterales > Asteraceae > Rutidosis > Rutidosis leptorrhynchoides. Next base: position 182,161,139 of record NC_092342.1, on the reverse strand, counting down.
CTTGTAAAAACTATATGATGACATATATATGGATATATATATAGTTAACATGATACTATGTTAAGTAAACTTATCATTAAGTATATTAACAATGAACTACATATGTAAAAACAAGACTACTAACTTAATGATTTTTAAACGAGACATATATGTAACGATTATCGTTGTAAAGACATTTAATGTATATATATCATATTAAGAGATATTCATACATGATAATATCATGATAATATAATAATTTAAAATCTCATTTGATATTATAAACATTGGGTTAACAACATTTAACAAGATCGTTAACCTAAAGGTTTCAAAACAACACTTACATGTAACGACTAACGATGACTTAACGACTCAGTTAAAATGTATATACATGTAGTGTTTTAATATGTATTTATACACTTTTGAAAGACTTAAATACACTTATCAAAATACTTCTACTTAACAAAAATGCTTACAATTACTTCCTCGTTCAGTTTCATCAACAATTCTACTCGTATGCACCCGTATTCGTACTCGTACAATACACATCTTTTAGATGTATGTACTATTGGTATATACACTCCAATGATCAGCTCTTAGCAGCCTATGTGAGTCACCTAACACATGTGGGAACCATCATTTGGCAACTAGCATGAAATATCTCATAAAATTACAAAAATATGAGTAATCATTCATGACTTATTTACATGAAAACAAAATTACATATCCTTTATATCTAATCCATACACCAACGACCAAAAACACCTATAAATACTTTCATTCTTCAATTTTCTTGATCTAATTGATCTCTCTCAAGTTCTATCTTCAAGTTCTAAGTGTTCTTCATATATTCTACAAGTTCTAGTTACATAAAATCAAGAATACTTTCAAGTTTGCTAGCTCACTTCCAATCTTGTAAGGTGATCATCCAACCTCAAGAAATCTTTGTTTCTTACAGTAGGTTATCATTCTAATACAAGGTAATAATCATATTCAAACTTTGGTTCAATTTCTATAACTATAACAATCTTATTTCAAGTGATGATCTTACTTGAACTTGTTTTCGTGTCATGATTCTGCTTCAAGAACTTCGAGCCATCCAAGGATCCGTTGAAGCTCGATCCATTTTTCTCTTTTCCAGTAGGTATATCCAAGGAACTTAATGTAGTAATGATGTTCATAACATCATTCAATTCATACATATAAAGCTATCTTATTCGAAGGTTTAAACTTGTAATCACTAGAACATAGTTTAGTTAATTCTAAACTTGTTCGCAAACAAAAGTTAATCCTTCTAACTTGACTTTTAAAATCAACTAAACACATGTTCTATATCTATATGATATGCTAACTTAATGATTTAAAACCTGGAAACACGAAAAACACCGTAAAACCGGATTTACGCCGTCGTAGTAACACCGCGGGCTGTTTTGGGTTAGTTAATTAAAAACTATGATAAAATTTGATTTAAAAGTTGTTATTCTGAGAAAATGATTTTTATTATGAATATGAAACTATATCCAAAAATTATGGTTAAACTCAAAGTGGAAGTATGTTTTCTAAAATGGTCATCTAGACGTCGTTCTTTCGACTGAAATGACTACCTTTACAAAAATGACTTTTAACTTATTTTTCCGACTATAAACCTATACTTTTTCTGTTTAGATTCATAAAATAGAGTTCAATATGAAACCATAGCAATTTGATTCACTCAAAACGGATTTAAAATGAAGAAGTTATGGGTAAAACAAGATTGGATAATTTTTCTCATTTTAGCTACGTGAAAATTGGTAACAAATCTATTCCAACCATAACTTAATCAACTTGTATTGTATATTATGTAATCTTGAGATACCATAGACACGTATACAATGTTTCGACCTATCATGTCGACACATCTATATATATTTCGGAACAACCATAGACACTCTATATGTGAATGTTGGAGTTAGCTATACAGGGTTGAGGTTGATTCCAAAATATATATAGTTTGAGTTGTGATCAATACTGAGATACGTATACACTGGGTCGTGGATTGATTCAAGATAATATTTATCAATTTATTTCTGTACATCTAACTGTGGACAACTAGTTGTAGGTTACTAACGAGGACAGCTAACTTAATAAACTTAAAACATCAAAATATATTAAAAGTGTTGTAAATATATTTTGAACATACTTTGATATATATGTATATATTGTTATAGGTTCGTGAATCAACCAGTGTCCAAGTCTTACTTCCCGATGAAGTAAAAATCTGTGAAAGTGAGTTATAGTCCCACTTTTAAAATCTAATATTTTTGGGATGAGAATACATGCAGGTTTTATAAATGATTTACAAAATAGACACAAGTACGTGAAACTACATTCTATGGTTGAATTATCGAAATCGAATATGCCCCTTTTTATTAAGTCTGGTAATCTAAGAATTAGGGAACAGACACCCTAATTGACGCGAATCCTAAAGATAGATCTATTGGGCCTAACAAACCCCATCCAAAGTAACGGATGCTTTAGTACTTCGAAATTTATATCATATCCGAAGGGTGTCCCGGAATGATGGGGATATTCTTATATATGCATCTTGTTAATGTCGGTTACCAGGTGTTCACCATATGAATGATTTTTTATCTCTATGTATGGGATGTGTATTGAAATATGAAATCGTGTGGTCTATTGTTACGATTTGATATATATAGGTTAAACCTATAACTCACCAACATTTTTGTTGACGTTTAAAGCATGTTTATTCTCAGGTGAATACTAAGAGCTTCCGCTGTCGCATACTTAAATAAGGACGAGATTTGGAGTCCATGCTTGTATGATATTGTGTAAAAACTGCATTCAAGAAACTTATTTTGTTGTAACATATTTGTATTGTAAACCATTATGTAATGGTCGTGTGTAAACAGGATATTTTAGATTATCATTATTTGATAATCTACGTAAAGCTTTTTAAACTTTTATTGATGAAAGAAAGGTTATGGTTTGTTTTAAAATGAATGCAGTCTTTGAAAAACGTCTCATTTAGAGGTCAAAACCTCGCAACGAAATCAATTAATATGGAACGTTTTTAATCAATAAGAACGGGACATTTCAGGACCGCTGAAGCAGATTCTGCGTTTCAAGAGATGAAAAACCTGTTGAAAACTTTGCCTACACTAACAGCGCCAATTCATGGCGAAATTCTCTATCTATATATTTCAGTAGCAAATGAAGCGTTTGGCTCAGTCTTGATAGCGGAAATGAACAAAATACAAAAGCCAGTGTATTTTGTTAGCAAAGCTCTTACGGGAAGCGAAATAAACTATGCGCCGATCGAAAAGTTTGTATATGCGCTCATTTTAACAACACGAAGGCTATGTAGATATTTTTCAGGGGCATCCAGTGCATGTGCTAACCAATCTGCCAATCAGGCAAGTCTTAACAAAACCGGAGATTTTCGGTAGACTCGCATTATGGGCAGTGGAGTTGGGTGCCTATCAAATATCCTACTTTCCGCGAAGTGCGGAAAAAGGTCAAGTTATGGCAGATTATCTCGCAGAGCTGTCTGGAGAGTTGGAAGTAATTAATGAGCGAACCGCGCTAAAACCAGCAGTTAATGAAACTTGGGAGTTATATACTGATGGTGCTTCTTGTGCGGAAGGTGCAGGTGCGGGTTTAGTTTTGGTAAGTTCTAAGGGCGAAGAACACACTTACGCACTGCGGTTTAATTTTGATGTGACAAACAATGAGGCAGAATATGAAGCATTGCTTGCAGGCTTAAATATCGCGCAAAAAATGAATATTGTTAAGTTGCGTGCATTTACAGATTCGCAACTAGTAGCGAATCAGTTTAGCGGATCTTTTGAAGCGCATGATCCTTCTATGCAGAAGTACTTGCAACTGCTAAAAGAAACTACTGCGCGGTTCGAATACTTTGAACTCGCGCAAGTGCCTAGAAGTCAAAACAAAAAGGCAGATGCTTTGACCAAATTAGCCGCTCTAACATTTTCGCATTTTCAAAAACAAGTATGGGTTGAGGAATTGCCAAGTAAGTCAATTGATAGTGATTTAATGGTAGCATCTGTTACAGAGGCGCAACCAAATTGGATGGAACCAATCCTGCAATATATTCGCAATGATATTTTGCCAGAGGATAGTCGCAAAGCTCGTTTAGTGCGAGAGCGAACGCCGATGTATCTCATACAAGATGATGTCTTATATCACAAATCGTACTGCAGACCGATGATGCGGTGTGTTGGACTAATTGAGGCGGAAATGCTTGTTGAAGAAGTGCATAATGGTACTTGTGCACTACATTCAGGATACAAGACTATTGCGGTGAAAATTATGCGGATGGGATACTTTTGGCCGTCCCTATACCGCGATGTGGAAAAAATTGTTAAACGCTTTAAAAGTTGCCAAAGGCATGCTCCGCAGAATCGAATGCCGCGGCATGATATGATCCCTGTTAATTCGCCATGGCCGTTTAGTAAATGGGCCATTGACATTGTGGGGCCATTTCCTGCAGGACCTGGCAATGTTAAATTCCTAATCGTTGCAATTGATTATTTTACTAAATGGGTTGAAGCGAAAGCGGTTCGCACAATCACTGGTGTGCAGGTGCGAAATTTTGTGTGGGAATACATTGTGTGCAGATTTGGTATTCCGCGAGAATTGGTTAGCGATAATGGCGCACAAATAGCGAAAGATCCATTTAAGACATGGTGCACTGACTTAAACATAATACAAAAGTTCACGTCAGTAGCGCACCCGCAAGCTAATGGTTTATGCGAGGTAACAAATCGCGATATTGTAAGCGGAATAAAAAAGAGGTTGTGTGAAAGGCGAACTGGTTGGGTAGATGAATTACCCAATGTCTTATGGGCACATCGTACAACTTTCAAAAAGAGTACAGGTGAAACACCATTTAGCCTGGTTTATGGCTCTGAGGCAGTAATCCCCGCTGAAATTTTAGTACCAACGCATCGAATCGCTAACTTTGATGAAGAAGCAAATGATGCTGCGTTGTGCGAAAATCTCAATTTTATAGAAGAGCGGAGATTAATAGCTGCTATCAGAGAAGCGAATAATAAACAGCAAATTGCTAAGTATTATAATAAAAGAGTGCGAGCTTTATCATTCGCAATAGGTGAATGGGTGTTGCGTAATAATGAGGCAAGCAGAGCAGAAAAGCTAGGCAAATTGGGTCCTAATTGGGAAGGCCCTTATCAAATTGTGGCAATTAATGCGGCAGGCTCATATAAGCTCGCGGACGTGGAAGGGCGAACTTTGCCTAATGCATGGCATGCTGTCCTTTTAAAGCGATATTATGCATAGTTTTGCGGAAATTAACAATTGTATATGTAAAAAATCGCGAAAATTATATTCAATACACATGGCTGAAATACTTATTAAGTGTCCTTGTTTTTAATTTTTTGCAAGTCTTGATCACGCTTGTTAAAATTTTAAGAATACTCACTTGTAAAAGTATGCGAAAGTTCTAATGCGAATAAATATGATATGTTTTGCAGTTAATTTCATATTTTTATATTCTGCATTGTTTATATAGCAAAGTGATGAAATTGCCCACTTTTGCACGCGAATTATTGCGAAAGGAATATTATCTCCTAAATATTTGATCTTGCCAATATTTAGATGCTTCGCAATGCTGATTACATACCTAAGGATCGTTACGACGGACTTAGAAGATTCATAACGTATAAGTATATACGCATACAAATTGTTTCGCGAAAGTACGCGCTTATTATGTGCACAATAATAAAGTGTTGGAAATTGCAAAGGACAGGTTTGTGTTATGAATAATGCTAAAATAAAAAGCGCTATATAAATATTGAGTACTCGCAAATAAAGATAAAACACTGAAATTTTATTAACAAAACCGCAGAGATAGCTGCGTGCTATATTACATATCCCTAATCTAATTTTGACAAGTCAAGTGCTATGATGTCTTGAGCAGTAGCATCCTCTGCATAACTAATAGCAACAACTTTGTCAATAGGGATATCCGCTAACTTAGCTTCTGCCACAGCAGCTGCGTTCCGTGCGTCTTCAAGAGCACAAATGCGGTCACTAATTGCGGAGGGAAGAGGGTCTGGTATGGTACAAAGCGGTGCAATTTCATACAGAAACTTTACCCTTTCGCGCAATTGCAAGGCAGATGCATAAGTTGTGAACTGCGCGTTCACGGGTGCTGAATTAAGCACCTTTTTCAAAAACTCCGGTAAGTGTTGGCGGAGTAGAGAAAATTCATGCTTTGCAGCAGCCGCTTTAGCCAGAGCATTATCCCGCTCTGCGGTGAGCTGAAACTTGAGTGAGGAAATAGAAGATTCCAGTTTCTTCTCATTTTCAGTAGCGGCTGAAACTTGAGATTGTAAATCCTCTGCGGTAGTCTTCACCACAGTAAGTTGATAAGCTAAGTCAACAGCGCGCTTCTCGCTATTTTCAGCTCTGATCCGCTCAGAGTTATATTTTTGCTGCTCAGTATCGAGGATGTCGAAGAATTTTTCTTCGCGCAAAATCATATCATATGCCGAGTTAAAGCACATGTAAAAGTTTTGTACAAAACTATTATGTGCATCAATGACAGAGTGTTTGGCGAATTCAAGACTAAGTTCACTCGGAATTGCAAGCTTCATTTGTTCGCGCTGATCTGCAGCAGCGCCGGGAGAAGCGTAAGTATATCCCGATAACCCATCAATTCGCACTCCATATGAATCAGGAGGAGTGCGAAGAAGCTCTGTGATCTGCGCCACAGTGTTCGGGCTGGGAAACAAAGGATTGAAGGATGCGCCTTCTGCAAACAAAAAAAGAAACGCGGATTATAATCATAACAATAAATATTTCAGATAAAGGTATGAGATCATGGTTATTAGATTTATACCTGTTTGTTGTTCTCCTTCATAATCCGCTGATATCGGATTATCGAAAAGGGGAGAACTTTGTTTGGCCCTCTTGCTTTGCGTAGAAGGCGAGTTTTCGAGCGGTCGTTTACCAGTACTTGACTGGGACGGTTTTGACTTTGCCGTCAAATCCACAAGAGGATTGTCAGGCTTCTCTTATTTAATTTGACGGCCGGATAATACTGACTTCGCCTTCGGGCTTACGAGTAGCTTGTTAATTAGCATTTTTGGGTCCACCTTTCGATCAACTTCATCCATCTTCATGATTAATGATTGAAGGTTGTGATTGCCGACTTGATAATGTTTCAAAGAGAACAAATGAATTGAGAATAAGCGAAAGAAAGTGAGAATAGCGAGGGTAAGTGTGACGTTGGTGATTGTGAACTACAATATATATAGGCGAATGCAAGGGTTAATCAAGTGTTTTAATTATCCGTTGTAAAAAACTCAAACGGTAATATTTGAGTTAGCAGGAAACAACGGTAACTTTTACAACGGTAACTATGCTAACGCGACATTAATTAAAGCGGAAAATAACTGCGAACATTGCGAATTTTATAGTTTATCATGATGCATTTGCTTCGCGAAAATACATCATAATAAACTGGGGGGACTTGATCATATACATAGCATTGTATATGTATATTTTATTTTCTAAAAGCTAAGGACAGAACTACACGGATTATAAGGCACAGTTATGCAATATTCGCTGAAAATAAATACTGCGGTTATGTATTCGCTGAAATACCAAACTGCGGTTTGATCCGCTGACTTTCCGCGGAGAGCCGAGCATCTCGCAGACCGCGGATATCACGGATACTATAAATAGGGAGCTTGACCTCTCATTTATGGGTTGTTGATTCTCTGCCATTTGCCTAAGCCTTTGTAGATTTCACTTGTGACTTTGCCCAAGGACTTCTTACATTGAGTTAAGGTGAATCATGCTAATCGATAACGAAGACCGGGTCGGGGTGGTTGATCACTTGATAGTTAAAGTGAAAAATGATCATCAGGGCCCAAAATAATCATCGAACATCCCATCCTCCATTATAATCTTATTGCACTCAATCCGTAATTAAGCGACATCATTAATTAAGGATTGATCAACGCCTTTTGTTTGATGATGAATGATGATGACCCTTAAGACCTTATTTACATACTTTTAAACCTATTAAGACGATTTACTGACTTAGTACTATTTGACTTAGGTTGAGGACCTTCGGACCGATTACTTGCACACCTTTTCCGAACCGACTTTACGACTACATTATCATTGTGAGTTATAGCATTCCCTTTTTACTTTAACTTATTTTGGGAACTGAGAATACATGCGGATTTTACGTTTTACATACTAGGCACGAGTACTTAAACTTATATATGTGGGGGTTATATAACGGCAGAAACATTCCCTTTAGCTCGGTAACGTTTAGTCATTGGTTTTTGAACCGGTGAACGCGAATCTTAGATATAGATCCATAGGGTTTGACATCCCCACTCAGGCTAGTAGCGCTAGCATTTAACGAGTGTTTAATACTTCATAGACATACGCACTTGCCAAGTGTACTTTCAGGGGGTATAAACATTAAGTTAGTTACCATGTGCCCACGGTTAACATATACTTTATCATACTGTTTTGAAACGCTCTTTGTAGCACTGAAATCTCGTGGCCTACCTTACATACTGTTATACTTAAACTATAGCTCACCAACCTTTGTGTTGACATTTTTAAGCATGTTTTTCTCAGGTGCTTGAGGTTAGCTTCTGCTGTGTACTAGTCGTGCTGTAGACACCCGCTGCTTAGAGTTGTCATCGCATGAACTACTTTACCTTGCATTCAAACTTTAGTACTTTTGAACTATGACTTGTAACGACCATTGTGGTCACATACACTTATTATTTGCTTCTACTTAGTGAAGCATTCTTTTGAAATGTAAAACATTTGATGTCGGTTATGACATCACCTTTTTATCGTGAATGCAACTTCTTTAATTATAGTATATAGTACTTAACCTTGTAATGATCCTGTTGTTGAAGATTCGTACACGATGGTTTTGTACGAGGCATCACACATTATTTCTTCATTATGCCACTTGTTGGATTCTGATAGGTCAAAATCCAATTATGTAATTGGATGAATATGGTTATTCTGTGGTGAACGGATTTGTATATCGGTGGATGTAAGTAGGATAGTATATAACTGTTGAAACAGATTCGAAGAACGTACAATGTAACTTATTAATGTGAAAATTAAATAGTCCTCGGGTATTACCTAACCGTTAAAATATTTTCACCATTAACAGTTTGTACAAGAGAATTTTTAATTACAATCTTTATGAAAACATATATACATATATATTTTCTTCAGATGTATTCATGGATTTAATGAGTTAATATGATATTAAACTAATTTGCTTTTCGGTTGGAACTAGAATAAATAAAAACTTTAGAGATTACATATTCGACATGTCGAACGAAGATCATACTCAAAGTACAGATGATGATATTGAAGCATGGATTGTTGATGGTACTGGTGCTGTTATTGATTGTACTGTTGGTGCCGATGATGTTGCTGAAGCTGGTACATTTTGTACCATATTCTCCGAATTGATTACTCGAGCGCGAAGTTCGTTGACTTATTACTCCAGGATGATTGTCGGTCGGAACGAGCAGATGAATAAGGTTCAGAATTATGGATAGAATATAATCTTGTCGAGTTACCCTGGAAATGAGACTGAAAATGGTGTCTCGAACAGGTTTGCCGGTAAACGCTTCAGGTTCATTGTCAAGAGGTGAATTCGGTTGGTGGAAGGGATTGCCTTCTGCGCGTTTCCATTAATTAAGTCGACTACGAACCCATCAGATGAATTGATAATGGCTGATTGGTTGATTCATGCCGATGACGCTGTTTTCGGAGCTTAGGTGAACATCTACGTCGGAATAGCTGTCGGAATAACTATCGAAATAGCTATCGGAATCTGAGGGACTCGAACTGGTTGTAGTATTCATCTCGTACGATCAGATGAAGGATTTTCGATAAGAAATAGATTATAGGATGTAGATTAGTACCCTGCAATACATAATTTACATACGCATATATAATACAAAAACCCATAAGTTACGGAGGAATCTACGGAAGTTGTCAGGCAAAGTTACAGTAACAGATACGCTAAGATATGAAGTAGCAGATACGCTAAGATATGAATTTTATCTATACACTATTCATACAGTCAATACAATAAAACGTGTCTAGACTAAGAATGATAAGCAAGTGATTCTCTAAGAATGATAAGCAGGTAATTTTTGACACCAAATGATAAGCAAAACTTTTGACATGCAGACACGGTCGAAGTCCAGACTCACTAATGCATCCTAACAACTTATCAGTTAGACACACTAATGCAGACATGGTTCGCTAAGACCACTGCTCTGATACCAACTGTGATGACCCGTCCTAATTCATCCGGATGAAGTCCATATCGATTATAAATGATTCACAATAGTTGATTACATCGCGAGGTACTTGACCTCTATATGATACATTTTACAAACATTGCATTCGTTTTTGAAAAGACAACCTTTCATTACATCGAAAGTCGACGGCATGCATACCATTTCATAATATATCTAACTATAATTGACTTAATAATAATCTTGATGAACTCAACGACTCGAATGCAACGTCTTTTGAAAATATGTCATGAATGACTCCAAGTAATATCTCTAAGATGAGCAAATGCACAACGGAAGGTTTCTTTCGTACCTGAGAATAAACATGCTTTAAAGTGTCAACCAAAAGGTTGGTGAGTTCATTAGTTTAACAAAATAATCATTTCATAATTTTAATAGACCACAAGATTTCATACTTTCATTTCTCGTAAACATACTTCCCATGCATAGAGACAAAAATATCATTCATATGGATTGAACACCTGGTAACCGACATTCACAATATGCATATAAGAATATCCCCATCATTCCGGGATCCTCCTTCGGACATGATATAAATTTCGAAGTACTAAAGCATCCAGTACTTTGGATGGGGCTTGTTGGGCCCGATAGATCTATCTTTAGAGTTCGCGTCAATTAGGGTGTCTGCTCCCTAATTCTTATATTACCAGACTTAATAAAAAGGGGCATATTCGATTTCGATAATTCAACCATAGAATGTAGTTTCATTTATTCGTGTCTATTTCGTAAAACAGTTATAAAAGCAGCGCATGTATTCTCAGCCCAAAAATATAAAGGGAAAAAAGGGCAAATGAAACTCACCTAATGTATTTTGTAGTAAAAATACATATGACAATATTGAACAATGCAGGGTTGGCCTTGGATTCACGAACCTATATCATTCATATATATATTAAAACATATACTTGAAATCGAATAATTATAACTTTATGTAATTAATTTGTATATATATTTGATAATGATTATTATCTATTTAGTTATATATATATATATATATATATATATATATATATATATATATATATATATATATATATATATATATATATATATATATATATATTTATATATATATATATATTAAAAATACTTAATTTATTATATATGGATATTTATATAAAGATTGTTAATCTATTTAATTTATACTTTTATGTACTACACTTATAAATATATTTTACATAGATAATAATGTTCGCTATATATAAAAAGTTGTATTTAATTAAATTGATATGAAGATTACTAATAGTATCGTTAATAATACTTAAAGACATTACTTAATCAAAGTGATAATAATATTAGTTATAGTATTTACGTTAATATAATGATAATAATAATTATACATCTATTAGTAGTTAATAAATATAATATTAGTAGTAGTAATAACAATATTCTTAGTTATAACATTAATTGTAATAATAATAGTGATAAATGATAAATAATACTTATTAGTAATAATAATAATAATAATATTTGTAATACTAACATTAATAACAAAGCAATAATAATAACAAATACCATAATAATCATAATAACAATCATAAATAATAACTAATAATAATAGTAGTAATATTAATAATAATAATAATAATAGTAATAATAATAATAATGGTAATGAAAACTACCTCATGTTAATCGGATAAAAAAAAAAACCCAGCTGGGTTTCGAATCCGAGACCTCTCGAATAACGCTAACACCCTTCACCACCCCACTGATTATGTATTTCTGATAATACACTCCATTCGTTTTTAATTAACCCGTTCATGTTATCCTTTTCTTCCTTCTTCCTCCAACTAACAGATCGACCAGGGAAACTCCAAACGAAAATTATCAATAAGTTTCATAATTATTTTTAGAACTTGAAATCGTTGCAGAAATAATTAGTGTTTAATTAAATTAATTAAAACAAAGTCAAAATAAAAAAAATACATATAAATACGCTGTGAAGAACACGTAATATCCCAATACCAAATTCAGATTTTTAGGATGTTTTAGCCCTCGATTATAACAAGAAAAAGATGTGAAACTACTCCTAAAATCTTTCTGTAACTTCAATTAGACTTAAAACATAAAAACGATTTCCAATTTTGTGATGAACACATTATTTGACTTTTGAAAACATAACTTTGACCTCAAAATTCTTACTCGATAGATAAAATTGATACGTGAGATTTTCCAGATAGTTTAAATGAAAGCTTTTTAATAGAATTGCATTAATAGAATTTGAATTAAAATTCAAATTCGAATTTTGGCTGAAAGTTTAATATACAGAGCAGTCGACACTTTTTTTTTAAAAATTCACACAATTGATCGAATATAAAGACTTTAACTGATATTGGATATGAAAAAGAAAAAAAACTGAAGGAGGTAATCCATATAATTGAACACGTATTATGATTTATAGTCAAGTGTTGAGGAAATAAAAAAAATTCGATCAGGACAAATAAAAAAAATAAAAAAAAATAGTACGTGATTGAAAATAAACTGGTACTATTTGATTATGATATGTAATAATTTAGAGACCAAAACAAAACTGAAATAGGATTGATAAACACGGGTAACAGATTTTGATTCCTTATGTTTTCATAAAATTTATTATAAATAATAATAATAATAATTCTAATAATAAATAATAATAATAATAATAATAATAATAATAATAATAATAATACATTTATTAATAATAGACTTAAATAAAGATACTGATTTTAACAATATCAAAAATAATAATAATACCAATTTTAATGCTAATATTAATATACATATTAATAATAATGAATGTAATAATAATAACATGTCAATTATATTATAACTTGTAATTCTATATATATATTTGTATATATATATATATATATATATATATATATATATATATATATATATATAGTGTAATTAAATATACCTGTTTATATATATACATGTATACATGTGTGTATTATATTTAATCTCATTAGTTATTAAATATAATTATAATAATAATACATTATAATAATAATAACACTTTGTAATAATGTAATGGTAATAATAATTATATTATTGATATTAATAATACCTACTATAAGTTTTATAACAATAATATTATTAATAATAATATGATATTATAATAATTTTAATTTATCACACATCATATCTATATATATATTACCACTAATACTTCTGATAGTAATGAGAGTAATATAATAATATTACATGTTATCGTTTATAATTTATATTACGTAATAACTTATATTGGATAGTAATTTATATATATATATAATAAATATTAATATAATAACATGTATCTTATCTTATATATTTATTTCTAATGGTTAAATTATATTTTTTAATATCAAGTTAATATACATATACTTACATTTATATATATACATATTTATTTACAAACAATTGTTCGTGAATCGTCGAGAGCAGTCGAAGGTCAATTGAATATATGAGCATCGTTTCAGAATTTTCTAGACTCAACATTACATACTTTACTTATCGTATCGAAATCATATAAAGATTAAGTTTAAATTTGGTCGGAAATTCCCGGGTCATCACACCTTTAACACCTTCATGAATGGAAGCGACTTTTCAGCTGCTCTGGACAAGAATCTTGTTAATGCTGCTAGACAACCATGTAACCGTTGAACATCTTTCTTGCTAGTTTGTGACTTCATGTCTTCAATTGCTTGAATTTTCTTAGGATTAGCTTTAATACCACGTTCTGTGACAATATGACCTAAGAATTTTCCCTCTTCTACACCAAACGTGGGATTTAATTTCATGTTGATTTTTCGCAGAGATGCAAAAGTTTCATGTATATCTCGTAACATCTTTTTTCAGTATGACTTTTGATGACAATGTCATCAACATAAGTTTCTAAGTTTCGCCCAATTTGATCCTTAAACGCCATATCAATAAGTCGTTGATATGTTGCTCCTGCATTCTTCAAACCAAAAGGCTTTTTCATGTAACAGAATATGCCTTCCGTCGTGTGAAAAGCCGTTTTGTCTTCATCTTTTAAAGCCATTGGGATTTGATGATATCCCTTAGCTGCATCTAGGAAACATTTGAATCGATATCCTGTCAATGATTCAACCTTCCAATCAATTTCAGGTAAAGGATAATTATCCTTTGGACATGCTTTATTGATATCCGTGAAATCCACACACATCCGCCATGAGTTGTCCGGCTTCCTAACCATGACTGGATTGGCCACCTATGTCTGATATTTGACCTCTCGTAAGATCCCAGCATCCACCAAACTTCGTACCTCATCACGGAGGAATTTGCTTCTTTATGGCGCCATGCCACGCTTTTTCTGACAAACAGGATGTATGTTGGGATTCACGTTTAGTCTATGTTCTGCAATTTCCCTTGGAACACCGGTCATATCAGACGGTTGCCATGCAAAAACGTCTAAATTTATTGTCAAAATGTTGTATAATTTTTCTTTACATTCGGCGGACAACGTGTGCCCAATTATGATTTTCTGATCTGGAAATTTAAGATTCGGTGAAATTGACCCATCATCGTGTATGATTGATTTAATTACTGCCTTTGTTACTTGAGAACACTATAACGTTGCTATTCCGCCTGGCGTTGGAAACTTCATCATGCCATGTACAGTGGATGATACAGCTCCAAACGTCATTAAAGCAGTTCTTCCTAAAATTATGTTGTACTGCGAATTTGCTTTAACCACCAGGAACTCAATGTTGGCTGTGCGTCTTAGGGGTGGCTTGCCCAAGGTTACTTCAAGCAGAATACTTCCTTCAGACCAGGACGGCTCACTTGTAAAACTTGCTAACGGCACATATGTTTCCTTCATTTTTTCTTGTACATCTTTGGGAAGCTGTATGAAGCAATGTTCATACATAATGTCTGCTCCAGCTCCTGTGTCCGTATAAATGTTGCGTATTAAACAATTAGCAACTCGTGCTTCTATTACTACTGGACCATCGGATGGATTTGTGTTGAACATAGAAGGAAATGATATTAATTGCTCTTCCCAATCTTCTAACACTTCTGCCCTCCTCTGTAAAGACCCGTCCTAATCCATCCGGACGAAGTCCATATCGATTATAAACGATTCACAACAGTTGATTACATCGCGAGGTACTTGACCTCTATATGATACATCTTACAAACATTGCATTCGTTTTTTTTGAAAAGACAATCTTTCATTACATCGAAAGTTGACGGCAGGTGTAGTGACCCGAACTTTTCCATGTTTATATATATATTAAATGAAATTGTTATTTACATGATTAAGTGTTTCCAACATGTTAAGCAATCAAACTTGTTAAGACTTGATTAATTGAAATAGGTTTCATATAGACAATTGACCACCCAAATTGACCGGTGATTCACGAACGTTAAAACTTGTAAAAACTATACGATGAAATATATATGGTTATATATATAGTTAACATGATTTTATTATAAGTATGTATCTCATTAGGTATTTTAACAATGAGATATATACATAAAAATGAGACTATTAATTTAAGAAACTCAAAAACGATATATATAACGATTATCTTTATAACAACGTCTTACTAGGTACATATGAATCATATTAAGATATTGATACACTTGGTTAATTATGTTAAATGATAAGTAAATATATTATTAAGTGTATTAACAATGAAATACATATGTAAAAATAAGACTACTAACTTAATGATTTCGAAACGAGACATATATGTAACGATTATCGTTGTAACGACATTTAACTGTATATATATCATACTAAGATATATTATATATCATAATATCATGATAATATAACAATTTACATCTCATTTGTTATAATAAACAATGGGTTAACCACATTCAACAAGATCGTTAACCTAAAGGTTTCAAAACAACATTTACATGTAACGACTAACGATGACTTAACGACTCAATTAAAATGTATATACATGTAGTGTTTTAATATGTATTCATACACTTTTGAAAGACTTCAAGACACTTATCAAAATACTTCTACTTAACAAAAATGCTTACAATTACATCCTCGTTCAGTTTCATCAACAATTCTACTCGTATGCACCCGTATTCGTACTCGTACAATACACAGCTTTTAGATGTATGTACTATTGGTATATACACTCCAATGATCAGGTCTTAGCAGCCCATGTGAGTTACCTAACACATGTGGGAACCATCATTTGGCAACTAGCATGAAATATCTCATAAAATTACAAAAATATGAGTAATCATTCATGACTTATTTACATGAAAACAAAATTACAAATCCTTTATATCTAATCCATACACCAACGACCAAAAACACCTACAATGTAGTGACCCGAACTTTTCCATGTTTATATATATTAATTGAGATTGATGTTTACATGATTAAATGTTTCCAACATGTTAAGCAATCAAACTTGTTAAGACTTGATTAATTGAAATAGGTTTCATATAGACAATTGACCACCCAAGTTGACCGGTGATTCACGAACGTTAAAACTTGTAAAAAACTATATGATGACATATATATGGTTATATATATAGTTAAAATGATATTATGATAAGTAAACATATCATTAATTATATTAACAATGAACTACATATGTAAAAACAAGACTACTAACTTAATGATTTTGAAACGAGACATATATGTAACGTTTATCGTTGTAACGACATTTAATGTATATATATCATATTAAGAGATATTCGTACATCATAATATCATGATAATATAATAATTTAAAATCTCTTTTGTTATTATAAACATTGGGTTAACAACATTTAACAAGATCGTTAACCTAAAGGTTTCAAAACAACACTTACATGTAACGACTAACGATGACTTAACGACTCAGTTAAAATGTATATACATGTAGTGTTTTAATATGTATTTATACACTTTTGAAAGACTTCAATACACTTATCAAAATACTTCTACTTAACAAAAATGCTTACAATTACATTCTCGTTCAGTTTCATCAATAATTCTACTCGTATGCACCCGTATTCGTACTCGTACAATACACAGCTTTTAGATGTATGTACTATTGGTATATACACTCCAATGATCAGCTCTTAGCAGCCCATGTGAGTCACCTAATACATGTGGGAACCATCATTTGGCAACTAGCATGAAATATCTCATAAGATTACAAAAATATGAGTAATCATTCATGACTTATTTACATGAAAACAAAATTACATATCCTTTATATCTAATCCATACACCAACGACCAAAAACACCTACAAACACTTTCATTCTTCAATTTTCTTCATCTAATTGAACTCTCTCAAGTTCTATCTTCAAGTTCTAAGTGTTCTTCATAAATTCCAAAAGTTCTAGTTTCATAAAATCAAGAATACTTTCAAGTTTGCTAGCTCACTTCCAATCTTGTAAGGTGATCATCCAACCTCAAGAAATCTTTGTTTCTTACAGTAGGTTATCATTCTAATACAAGGTAATAATCATATTCAAACTTTGGTTCAATTTCTATAACTATAACAATCTTATTTCAAGTGATGATCTTACTTGAACTTGTTTTCGTGTCATGATTTTGCTTCAAGAACTTTGAGCCATCCAAGGATCCATTGAAGCTAGATCCATTTTTCTCTTTTCCAGTAGGTTCATCCAAGGAACTTAAGGTAGTAATGATGTTCATAACATCATTCGATTCATACATATAAAGCTATCTTATTCGAAGGTTTAAACTTGTAATCACTAGAACATAGTTTAGTTAATTCTAAACTTGTTCGCAAACAAAAGTTAATCCTTCTAACTTGACTTTTAAAATCAACTAAACACATGTTCTATATCTATATGATATGCTAACTTAATGATTTAAAACCTGGAAACACGAAAAACACCGTAAAACCGGATTTACGCCGTCGTAGTAACACCGCGGGCTGTTTTGGGTTAGTTAATTAAAAACTATGATAAACTTTGATTTAAAAGTTGTTATTCTGAGAAAATGATTTTTATTATGAACATTAAACTATATCCAAAAATTATGGTTAAACTCAAAGTGGAAGTATGTTTTCTAAAATGGTCATCTAGACGTCGTTCTTTCGACTGAAATGACTACCTTTACAAAAACGACTTGTAACTTATTTTTCCGACTAGAAACCTATACTTTTTTTGTTTAGATTCATAAAATATAGTTCAATATGAAACCATAGCAATTTGATTCACTCAAAACGGATTTAAAATGAAGAAGTTATGGGTAAAACAAGATTGGATAATTTTTCTCATTTTAGCTACGTGAAAATTGGTAACAAATCTATTCCAACCATAACTTAATCAACTTGTATTATATATTATGTAATCTTGAGATACCATAGACACGTATACAATGTTTCGACCTATCATGTCGACACATCTATATATATTTCGGAACAACCATAGACACTCTATATGTGAATGTTGGAGTTAGCTATACAGGGTTGAGGTTGATTCCAAAATATATATAGTTTGAGTTGTGATCAATACTGAGATACGTATACACTGGGTCGTGGATTGATTCAAGATAATATTTATTGATTTATTTCTGTACATCTAACTGTGGACAACTAGTTGTAGGTTACTAACGAGGACAGCTGACTTAATAAACTTAAAACATCAAAATATATTAAAAGTGTTGTAAATATATTTTAAACATACTTTGATATATATGTATATATTGTTATAGGTTCGTGAATCAACCGGTGGTCAAGTTTTACTTCCCGACGAAGTAAAAATCTGTGAAAGTGAGTTATAGTCCCACTTTTAAAATCTAATATTTTTGGGATGAGAATACATGCAGGTTTTATAAATGATTTACAAAATAGACACAAGTACGTGAAACTACATTCTATGGTTGAATTATCGAAATCGAATATGCCCCTTTTTATTAAGTCTGGTAATCTAAGAATTAGGGAACAGACACCCTAATTGACGCGAATCCTAAAGATAGATCTATTGGGCCTAACAAACCCCATCCAAAGTACCGGATGCTTTAGTACTTCGAAATTTATATCATATCCGAAGGGTGTCCCGGAATGATGGGGATATTCTTATATATGCATCTTGTTATTGTCGGTTACCAGGTGTTCACCATATGAATGATTTTTATCTCTATGTATGGGATGTGTATTGAAATATGAAATCTTGTGGTCTATTGTTACGATTTGATATATATAGGTTAAACCTATAACTCACCAACATTTTTGTTGACGTTTTAAGCATGTTTATTCTCAGGTGATTATTAAGAGCTTCCGCTGTCGCATACTTAAATAAGGACAAGATTTGGAGTCCATGCTTGTATGATATTGTGTAAAAACTGCATTCAAGAAACTTATTTTGTTGTAACATATTTGTATTGTAAACCATTATGTAATGGTCGTGTGTAAACAGGATATTTTAGATTATCATTATTTGATAATCTACGTAAAGCTTTTTAAACCTTTATTGATGAAATAAAGGTTATGGTTTGTTTAAAAATGAATGCAGTCTTTGAAAAACGTCTCATATAGAGGTCAAAACCTCGCAACGAAATCAATTAATATGGAACGTTTTTAATCAATAAGAACGGGACATTTCAGTTGGTATCAGAGCGTTGGTCTTAGAGAACCAGAAAATTTGCATTAGTATGTCTTATCGAGTTTGTTAGGATGCATTAGTGAGTCTGGACTTCGACCGTGTTTTCTTTAAAAATGATTGCTTAACATTTTTGTTGGAAACTATATATTTTTAACATATGAATATTATGTGATATATTAATCTCTTAACGTGTTTGATATTATGTGATAGATGTCTACCTCTAGAACAAGTCCCATTGACTCACCTAATAATAATGAAGAGTCAAATGTAAATTGGAATGATTTGTGGACTGATTCACAAGTTCCCGAAGAGGAACCGGAAGGAGACTCGGAACCGGAAGAAGAATCGGAACCGGAAGAAGAATCGGAACCGGATGAAGAAATAGAACCGGTGGGGGAAATAATAAAACAGTTAAGTAAAAGAAAATCCTCAACCAACCGACCAAAGTTAATTATGGTCAATGGTGTTTCCGCCAAGGAAGCAAAATATTGGGAGGATTACCAATTCTCCGATGAATCGGATTCCGACGAGAATTTCGATGATGTTATAGAAATTACCCCAACTGAATTTAAAAAGGCAAAAGAAAATAATAAGGGAAAGGGCATAAAAATAGAGAAATCTAATTCCAACCCCGATGAACTTTATATGTATCGTCAACCCCCGAAGTCCTTAAGTTGTAACAATGACCCGGGAACCTCTAAACCACCAGGTTTTTCTAAACCAATGTGGACAACGACGGCTCGTATTAGGGGAACATCATATATCCCTAGAAACTTGGCAAAACGAACCAAAACCGAAGAAGAAGAAACGAGCGAGTCGGAATAAGATAGTTGTATTCGTGTGGTGTAATATATGGAATATAGTGTTCTTATGCTTTATGATATATGTAAAAATTGCTTGTATTAATAAGTATTTTTTTTTATGAATCTAACTCTTGTCTATTTTACAGTTTAAAAACACAAAATGGATAGACAACCCAATATTTTGAGAGACCTACCCGGAGACATGATTGATGAAATCTTGTCTAGAGTCGGCCAGAATTCTTCGGCACAACTATTTAAGGCGAGATCAGTTTGTAAGACATTCGAAGAACGTTCCAAGAATGTCTTGGTTTATAAGAGACTTTCGTTTGAAAGATGGGGGATATCACATTGGGAAACCCATAAGTTACGATGTGTTTACTTTGACGCATATATTGCGGGGAACCCAAATGCTATTTTACGCAACGGGTTAAGAAATTATTTTGACTCAATATATCCGAATATTGGACTTCGTGATTTAGAAAAAGCGGCTAACATGCAACATAAAGAAGCATGTTATGCTTACGGATTAGTAATGTTCGCTTCTCACCAAAGTGAGAACAAGAACATCGGGCTACAACTATTAAACAAAACGTTTCCACAAGTGACGAAGTCGGTAATTGGGGTAAGAAATGAGGTTTTTAGATTATTACGGGACTGTTGGACATTACGTAACCCTCGTCCCTTTGATGACGTTACAACACGCTGTCTTATCAACGGCCATAACGGTTATGTTGCACAAGACCAAGGATGGGAAGTAGTCCTAGTAAAACCAGAATGCATGACTTGTTTCTGGACGTATGAATTACGTGTCTTTATTGCCTTTGCTGAACGACTTGTGTACTAGCTAGAATTGTCTTCACAACTATCTTGTATCAAAGTTATTGTGTGCTATATTTCATGCTTTATGTAAAATAAGCGGTATTGTAAGTTTGTAAAATATTGTATAAAAGTTTGAACGCGAAATATTATTATAATCAGTTTTTCATATAGAATTGTAGTAGTTGAATTGTATATTAGCTACTAAGTATGAACTTAACGGGTAGGTACTACCCGAATTTAAACTTATAAAACGCTAATATGAAGAAAAAGCTTTTATAAATGAGTTCATATTATGCTATGAAATACTATTAACTACTCTTAATATTCTGTATGATTAACTTATTCCATTTAACTATTTTGAAGGAAATGGCACCGACTACTCGACACACCGTGTATATGAATGAAGAGGAATTCCGTACTTTTCTAGCTTCAAACATAGCCGCAGTACAGGCTGCGCTACATACCAACAATAACCTTGGATCTAGCAGTACAGGAAATCGTGTAGGATGCACCTACAAAGAATTCACTGCCTGCAAACCTTTAGAATTTGATGGAACCGAAGGACCGATCGGATTGAAACGGTGGACTGAGAAGGTTGAATCGGTGTTTGCCATAAGTAAGTGTACTGAAGAGGACAAAGTGAAGTACGCTACGCATACCTTCACAGGTTCTGCGTTAACATGGTGGAATACCTATCTAGAGCAAGTGGGACAAGATGATGCGTACGCACTACCTTGGTCAGCATTCAAGCACTTGATGAACGAGAAGTACCGTCCCAGAACCGAGGTTAATAAGCTCAAGACAGAACTTAGAGGGTTACGAACCCAAGGATTTGATATTACCACGTACGAAAGACGATTCACAGAATTGTGCCTATTGTGTCCGGGAGCATTTGAAGATGAGGAAGAGAAGATCGACGCGTTTGTGAAAGGATTACCGGAAAGAATCCAAGAAGATATAAGTTCACACGAGCCCGCCTCCATACAACAGGCATGTAGAATGGCTCACAAACTAGTGAACCAGATTGAAGAAAGAATTAAAGAACAGACTGCTGAAGAGGCCAATGTGAAGCAAGTCAAAAGAAAGTGGGAGGAAAACGGTGATAAGAATCACCAATACAACAACAACAGCAATTACAACAATAATCGCAACAATTATCCCAACAATCGCAACATCAATCGCAACTACAACAAACGGCCCAACAACAACAACAACAACAACAGCAACTACAACAATCATCCCAACAACAATAATAACCGCAACAACAACAACAATCAGAAGCAACTATGCCAAAGGTGTGAAAAGAATCACTCGGGGTTCTGCACCAAATTTTGCAACAAGTGTAAAAGAAATGGTCATAGCGCGGCGAAGTGTGAGGTCTACGGACCAGGGGTTAATAGAACGAAAGGAACAAATGGTGTCGGAACGAGTAATGGCGGAGCAAGTAGTGTCGGAGCAAGTTATGCCAATGTAGTTTGTTATAAATGTGGAAAACCAGGCCACATTATTAGAAATTGCCCGAACCAGGAGAACACGAATGGACAAGGCCGTGGAAGAGTTTTCAATATTAATGCGGTAGAGGCACAGGAAGACCCGGAGCTTGTTACGGGTACGTTTCTTATTGACAATAAATCTGCTTACGTTTTATTTGATTCGGGTGCGGATAGAAGCTATATGAGTAGAGATTTTTGTGCTAAATTAAGTTGTCCATTGACGCCTTTGGATAGTAAATTTTTACTCGAATTAGCAAATGGTAAATTAATTTCAGCAGATAATATATGTCGGAATCGAGAAATTAAACTTGTTAGCGAAACATTTAAGATTGATTTGATACCAGTAGAGTTAGGGAGTTTTGATGTGATAATCGGTATGGACTGGTTGAAAGAAGTGAAAGCGGAGATCGTTTGTTACAAAAATGCAATTCGCATTATACGAGAAAAAGGAAAACCCTTAATGGTGTACGGAGAAAAGGGCAACACGAAGCTACATCTTATTAGTAATTTGAAGGCACAAAAACTAATAAGAAAAGGTTGCTATGCTGTTCTAGCACACGTCGAGAAAGTACAAACTGAAGAAAAGAGCATCAATGATGTTCCCATTGCAAAAGAATTTCCCGATGTATTTCCGAAAGAATTACCGGGATTACCCCCACATCGATCCGTTGAATTTCAAATAGATCTTGTACCAGGAGCTGCACCAATAGCTCGTGCTCCTTACAGACTCGCACCCAGCGAGATGAAAGAACTGCAAAGCCAATTACAAGAACTTTTAGAGCGTGGTTTCATTCGACCAAGCACATCACCGTGGGGAGCTCCTGTTTTGTTTGTCAAGAAGAAAGATGGTACATTCAGGTTGTGTATCGACTACCGAGAGTTGAACAAACTTACCATCAAGAACCGCTACCCACTACCGAGAATCGACGACTTATTTGATCAACTACAAGGCTCGTCTGTTTATTCAAAGATTGACTTACGTTCCGGGTATCATCAAATGCGGGTGAAAGAAGATGATATTCCAAAGACTGCTTTCAGAACACGTTACGGTCATTACGAGTTTATGGTCATGCCGTTTGGTTTAACTAATGCACCAGCTGTGTTCATGGACCTTATGAACCGAGTGTGTGGACCATACCTTGACAAGTTTGTCATTGTTTTCATTGATGACATACTTATTTACTCAAAGAATGACCAAGAACACGGTGAACATTTGAGAAAGGTGTTAGAAGTATTGAGGAAGGAAGAATTGTACGCTAAGTTTTCAAAGTGTGCATTTTGGTTGGAAGAAGTTCAATTCCTCGGTCACATAGTGAACAAAGAAGGTATTAAGGTGGATCCGGCAAAGATAGAAACTGTTGAAAAGTGGGAAACCCCGAAAACTCCGAAACACATACGCCAGTTTTTAGGACTAGCTGGTTACTACAGAAGGTTCATCCAAGACTTTTCCAGAATAGCAAAACCCTTGACTGCATTAACGCATAAAGGGAAGAAATTTGAATGGAATGATGAACAAGAGAAAGCGTTTCAGTTATTGAAGAAAAAGCTAACTACGGCACCTATATTGTCATTGCCTGAAGGGAATGATGATTTTGTGATTTATTGTGACGCATCAAAGCAAGGTCTCGGTTGTGTATTAATGCAACGAACGAAGGTGATTGCTTATGCGTCTAGACAATTGAAGATTCACGAACAAAATTATACGACGCATGATTTGGAATTAGGCGCAGTTGTTTTTGCATTAAAGACTTGGAGGCACTACTTATATGGGGTCAAAAGTATTATATATACCGACCACAAAAGTCTTCAACACATATTTAATCAGAAACAACTGAATATGAGGCAGCGTAGGTGGATTGAATTATTGAATGATTACGATTTTGAGATTCGTTACCACCCGGGGAAGGCAAATGTGGTAGCCGATGCCTTGAGCAGGAAGGATAGAGAACCCATTCGAGTAAAATCTATGAATATAATGATTCATAATAACATTACTACTCAAATAAAGGAGGCGCAACAAGGAGTTTTAAAAGAGGGAAATTTAAAGTATGAAATACCCAAAGGATCGGAGAAGCATCTTAATATTCGGGAAGACGGAACCCGGTATAGGGCTGAAAGGATTTGGGTACCAAAATTTGGAGATATGAGAGAAATGGTACTTAGAGAAGCTCATAAAACCAGATACTCAATACATCCTGGAACGGGGAAGATGTACAAGGATCTCAAGAAACATTTTTGGTGGCCGGGTATGAAAGCCGATGTTGCTAAATACGTAGGAGAATGTTTGACGTGTTCTAAGGTCAAAGCTGAGCATCAGAAACCATCAGGTCTACTTCAACAACCCGAAATCCCGGAATGGAAATGGGAAAACATTACCATGGATTTCATCACTAAATTGCCAAGGACTGCAAGTGGTTTTGATACTATTTGGGTAATAGTTGATCGTCTTACCAAATCAGCACACTTCTTACCAATAAGAGAAGATGACAAGATGGAGAAGTTAGCACGACTGTATTTGAAGGAAGTCGTCTCCAGACATGGAATACCAATCTCTATTATCTCTGATAGGGATGGCAGATTTATTTCAAGATTCTGGCAGACATTACAGCAAGCATTAGGAACTCGTCTAGACATGAGTACTGCCTATCATCCACAAACTGATGGGCAGAGCGAAAGGACGATACAAACGCTTGAAGACATGCTACGAGCATGTGTTATTGATTTCGGAAACAGTTGGGATCGACATCTACCGTTAGCAGAATTTTCCTACAACAACAGCTACCATTCAAGCATTGAGATGGCGCCGTTTGAAGCACTTTATGGTAGAAAGTGCAGGTCTCCGATTTGTTGGAGTGAGGTGGGGGAT
This sequence comes from Rutidosis leptorrhynchoides, assembly GCF_046630445.1. Taxonomy (NCBI): domain Eukaryota; kingdom Viridiplantae; phylum Streptophyta; class Magnoliopsida; order Asterales; family Asteraceae; genus Rutidosis; species Rutidosis leptorrhynchoides. Next base: position 182,135,273 of record NC_092342.1, on the reverse strand, counting down.
AGACAGATTACGGGTCCGGAGATTATACAAGAAACTACTCAGAAGATCATCCAAATTCAACAACGGTTGAAAACCGCCCAAAGTCGACAAAAGAGCTACGCTGACATTAAAAGAAAAGATATAGAATTTGAAATTGGAGAGATGGTCATGCTTAAAGTTTCACCTTGGAAAGGCGTTGTTCGATTTGGTAAACGAGGGAAATTAAATCCAAGGTATATTGGACCATTCAAGATTATTGATCGTGTCGGACCAGTAGCTTACCGACTTGAGTTACCTCAACAACTCGCGGCTGTACATAACACTTTCCACGTCTCGAATTTGAAGAAATGTTTTGCTAAAGAAGATCTCACTATTCCGTTAGATGAAATCCAAATCAACGAAAAACTCCAATTCATCGAAGAACCCGTCGAAATAATGGATCGTGAGGTTAAAAGACTTAAGCAAAACAAGATACCAATTGTTAAGGTTCGATGGAATGCTCGTAGAGGACCCGAGTTCACCTGGGAGCGTGAAGATCAGATGAAGAAGAAATACCCGCATCTATTTCCAGAAGATTCGTCAACACCTTCAACAGCTTAAAATTTCGGGACGAAATTTATTTAACGGGTAGGTACTGTAGTGACCCGAACTTTTCCATGTTTATATATATTAATTGAGATTGATGTTTACATGATTAAATGTTTCCAACATGTTAAGCAATCAAACTTGTTAAGACTTGATTAATTGAAATAGGTTTCATATAGACAATTGACCACCCAAGTTGACCGGTGATTCACGAACGTTAAAACTTGTAAAAAACTATATGATGACATATATATGGTTATATATATAGTTAACATGATATTATGATAAGTAAACATATCATTAATTATATTAACAATGAACTACATATGTAAAAACAAGACTACTAACTTAATGATTTTGAAACGAGACATATATGTAACGTTTATCGTTGTAACGACATTTAATGTATATATATCATATTAAGAGATATTCGTACATCATAATATCATGATAATATAATAATTTAAAATCTCTTTTGTTATTATAAACATTGGGTTAACAACATTTAACAAGATCGTTAACCTAAAGGTTTCAAAACAACACTTACATGTAACGACTAACGATGACTTAACGACTCAGTTAAAATGTATATACATGTAGTGTTTTAATATGTATTTATACACTTTTGAAAGACTTCAATACACTTATCAAAATACTTCTACTTAACAAAAATGCTTACAATTACATTCTCGTTCAGTTTCATCAATAATTCTACTCGTATGCACCCGTATTCGTACTCGTACAATACACAGCTTTTAGATGTATGTACTATTGGTATATACACTCCAATGATCAGCTCTTAGCAGCCCATGTGAGTCACCTAATACATGTGGGAACCATCATTTGGCAACTAGCATGAAATATCTCATAAGATTACAAAAATATGAGTAATCATTCATGACTTATTTACATGAAAACAAAATTACATATCCTTTATATCTAATCCATACACCAACGACCAAAAACACCTACAAACACTTTCATTCTTCAATTTTCTTCATCTAATTGAACTCTCTCAAGTTCTATCTTCAAGTTCTAAGTGTTCTTCATAAATTCTAAAAGTTCTAGTTTCATAAAATCAAGAATACTTTCAAGTTTGCTAGCTCACTTCCAATCTTGTAAGGTGATCATCCAACCTCAAGAAATCTTTGTTTCTTACAGTAGGTTATCATTCTAATACAAGGTAATAATCATATTCAAACTTTGGTTCAATTTCTATAACTATAACAATCTTATTTCAAGTGATGATCTTACTTGAACTTGTTTTCGTGTCATGATTTTGCTTCAAGAACTTTGAGCCATCCAAGGATCCATTGAAGCTAGATCCATTTTTCTCTTTTCCAGTAGGTTCATCCAAGGAACTTAAGGTAGTAATGATGTTCATAACATCATTCGATTCATACATATAAAGCTATCTTATTCGAAGGTTTAAACTTGTAATCACTAGAACATAGTTTAGTTAATTCTAAACTTGTTCGCAAACAAAAGTTAATCCTTCTAACTTGACTTTTAAAATCAACTAAACACATGTTCTATATCTATATGATATGCTAACTTAATGATTTAAAACCTGGAAACACGAAAAACACCGTAAAACCGGATTTACGCCGTCGTAGTAACACCGCGGGCTGTTTTGGGTTAGTTAATTAAAAACTATGATAAACTTTGATTTAAAAGTTGTTATTCTGAGAAAATGATTTTTATTATGAACATTAAACTATATCCAAAAATTATGGTTAAACTCAAAGTGGAAGTATGTTTTCTAAAATGGTCATCTAGACGTCGTTCTTTCGACTGAAATGACTACCTTTACAAAAACGACTTGTAACTTATTTTTCCGACTAGAAACCTATACTTTTTTTGTTTAGATTCATAAAATATAGTTCAATATGAAACCATAGCAATTTGATTCACTCAAAACGGATTTAAAATGAAGAAGTTATGGGTAAAACAAGATTGGATAATTTTTCTCATTTTAGCTACGTGAAAATTGGTAACAAATCTATTCCAACCATAACTTAATCAACTTGTATTATATATTATGTAATCTTGAGATACCATAGACACGTATACAATGTTTCGACCTATCATGTCGACACATCTATATATATTTCGGAACAACCATAGACACTCTATATGTGAATGTTGGAGTTAGCTATACAGGGTTGAGGTTGATTCCAAAATATATATAGTTTGAGTTGTGATCAATACTGAGATACGTATACACTGGGTCGTGGATTGATTCAAGATAATATTTATTGATTTATTTCTGTACATCTAACTGTGGACAACTAGTTGTAGGTTACTAACGAGGACAGCTGACTTAATAAACTTAAAACATCAAAATATATTAAAAGTGTTGTAAATATATTTTAAACATACTTTGATATATATGTATATATTGTTATAGGTTCGTGAATCAACCGGTGGTCAAGTTTTACTTCCCGACGAAGTAAAAATCTGTGAAAGTGAGTTATAGTCCCACTTTTAAAATCTAATATTTTTGGGATGAGAATACATGCAGGTTTTATAAATGATTTACAAAATAGACACAAGTACGTGAAACTACATTCTATGGTTGAATTATCGAAATCGAATATGCCCCTTTTTATTAAGTCTGGTAATCTAAGAATTAGGGAACAGACACCCTAATTGACGCGAATCCTAAAGATAGATCTATTGGGCCTAACAAACCCCATCTAAAGTACCGGATGCTTTAGTACTTCGAAATTTATATCATATCCGAAGGGTGTCCCGGAATGATGGGGATATTCTTATATATGCATCTTGTTATTGTCGGTTACCAGGTGTTCACCATATGAATGATTTTTATCTCTATGTATGGGATGTGTATTGAAATATGAAATCTTGTGGTCTATTGTTACGATTTGATATATATAGGTTAAACCTATAACTCACCAACATTTTTGTTGACGTTTTAAGCATGTTTATTCTCAGGTGATTATTAAGAGCTTCCGCTGTCGCATACTTAAATAAGGACAAGATTTGGAGTCCATGCTTGTATGATATTGTGTAAAAACTGCATTCAAGAAACTTATTTTGTTGTAACATATTTGTATTGTAAACCATTATGTAATGGTCGTGTGTAAACAGGATATTTTAGATTATCATTATTTGATAATCTACGTAAAGCTTTTTAAACCTTTATTGATGAAATAAAGGTTATGGTTTGTTTAAAAATGAATGCAGTCTTTGAAAAACGTCTCATATAGAGGTCAAAACCTCGCAACGAAATCAATTAATATGGAACGTTTTTAATCAATAAGAACGGGACATTTCATACAAACACTTTCATTCTTCAATTTTCTTCATCTAATTGATCTCTCTTAAGTTCTATCTTCAAGTTCTAAGTGTTCTTCATAAATTCCAAAAGTTCTAGTTTCATAAAATCTAGAATACTTCCAAGATTGCAAGTTTACTTCCAAGTTTTCTAAATCCATTCCAAGTAATCATCCAAGATCAAGAAACCTTTGTTACTCACAGTAGGTTATCTTTCTAATACAAGGTAATAATCAAATTCAAACTTTAATTCAATTTCTATAACTATAACAATCTTATTTCGAGTAGAAATCTTACTTGAAATTGTTTTCGTGTCATGATTCTGCTTCAAGAACTTTCAAGCCATCCAAGGATCCTTTGAAGCTAGATCTATTTTTCTAATTTCCAGTAGGTTTATCCAAGGAACTTGAGGTAGTAATGATGTTCATAACATCATTCGATTCATACATATAAAGCTATCTTATTCGAAGGTTTAAACTTGTAATCACTAGAACATAGTTTAGTTAATTCTAAACTTGTTCACAAATAAAAGTTAATCCTTCTAACTTGACTTTTAAAATCAACTAAACACATGTTCTATATCTATATGATATGCTAACTTAATGATTTAAAACCTGAAAACACGAAAAACACCGTAAAACCGGATTTACGCCGTCGTAGTAACACCGCGGGCTGTTTTGGGTTAGTTAATTAAAAACTATGATAAACTTTGATTTAAAAGTTGTTATTCTGGGAAAATGATTTTTATTATGAACATGAAACTATATCCAAAAATTATGGTTAAACTCAAAGTGGAAGTATGTTTTCTAAAATGGTCATCTAGACGTCGTTCTTTCGACTGAAATGACTACCTTTACAAAAATGACTTGTAACTTATTTTTCCGACTATAAACCTATACTTTTTATGTTTAGATTCATAAAATAGAGTTCAATATGAAACCATAGCAATTTGATTCACTCAAAACGGATTTAAAATGAAGAAGTTATGGGTAAAACAAGATTGGATAATTTTTCTCATTTTAGCTACGTGTAAATTGGTAACAAATCTATTCCAACCATAACTTAATCAACTTGTATTATATATTATGTAATCTTGAGATACCATAGACACGTATACAATGTTTCGACCTATCATGTCAACACATCTATATATATTTCGAAACAACCATAGACACTCTATATGTGAATGTTGGAGTTAGCTATACAGGGTTGAGGTTGATTCCAAAATATATATAGTTTGAGTTGTGATCAATACTGAGATATGTATACAATGGATCGTGGATTGATTCAAGATAATATTTATCGATTTATTTCTGTACATCTGACTGTGGACAACTAGTTGTAGGTTACTAACGAGGACAGCTGACTTAATAAACTTAAAACATCAAAATGTATTAAAAGTATTGTAAATATATTTTGAACATACTTTGATATATATGTATATATTGTTATAGGTTCGTGAATCAACCACTGGCCAAGTCTTACTTCCCGACGAAGTAAAAATCTGTGAAAGTGAGTTATAGTCCCACTTTTAAAATCTAATATTTTTGGGATGAGAATACATGCAGGTTTTATAAATGATTTACAAAATAGACACAAGTACGTGAAACTACATTCTATGGTTGAATTATCGAAATCGAATATGCCCCTTTTTATTAAGTCTGGTAATCTAAGAATTAGGGAACAGACACCCTAATTGACGCGAATCTTAAAGATAGATCTATTGGGCCTAACAAACCCCATCCAAAGTACCGGATGCTTTAGTACTTCGAATTTTATATCATATCCGAAGGGTGTCCCGGAATGATGGGGATATTCTTATATATGCATCTTGTTAATGTCAGTTACCAGGTGTTCACCATATGAATGATTTTTATCTCTATGTATGGGATGTGTATTGAAATATGAAATCTTGTGGTCTATTGTTACGATTTGATATATATAGGTTAAACCTATAACTCACCAACATTTTTGTTGACGTTTAAAGCATGTTTATTCTCAGGTGAATACTAAGAGCTTCCGCTGTTGCATACTAAAATAAGGACAAGATTTGGAGTCCATTTTTGTATGATATTGTGTAAAAACTGCATTCAAGAAACTGATTTCGATGTAACATATTTGTATTGTAAACCATTATGTAATGGTCGTGTGTAAATAGGATATTTTAGATTATCATTATTTGATAATCTACGTAAAGCTTTTTAAACCTTTATTTATGAAATAAAGGTTATGGTTTGTTTTAAAAATGAATGCAGTCTTTGAAAAACGTCTCATATAGAGGTCAAAAACTCGCAACGAAATCAATTAATATGGAACGATTTTAATCAATAAGAACGGGACATTTCAGTTGGTATCCGAGCGTTGGTCTTAGAGAACCAGAAAATTTGCATTAGTGTGTGTCTTATCGAGTTTGTTAGGATGCATTAGTGAGTCTGGACTTCGACCGTGTTTTCTTTAAAAATGATTGCTTAACATTTTTGTTGGAAACTATATATTATTAACATGTATATATTATGTGATATATTAATCTCTTAACATGTTTGATATTGTGTGATAGATTTCTACCTCTAGCACAAATCTCATTGACTCACCTAATAATAACGAAGAGTCGAATATATATTGGACTGATTCACAAGTTCCCGAAGAAGAACCGGAAGAAGAATCAAAACCGGAAGAAGAATCAGAACCGGAAGAGGAGGAACCGGAGGAGGAAATAGAACCGGTGGGGGAAATAATAAAACGGTTAAGTAAAAGAAAATCCTCAACCAACCGACCAAGGTTAATTATGGTTAATGGTGTTTCCGCCAAGGAAGCAAAATATTGGGAGGATTACCAATTCTCCGATGAATCGGATTCCAACGAGAATTCCGATGATGTTATAGAAATTACCCCAACTGAATTTAAAAAAAGCAAAAGAAAATAATAAGGGAAAGGGCATAAAAATAGAGAAATCTAATTCCAACCCCGATGAACTTTATATGTATCGTCAACCCGCGAAGCCCTTAAGTTGTAACAATGACCCGGGAACCTCTAAACCACCAGGTTTTTCTAAACCGTTGTGGAAAATGACAGCTCGTATTAGGGGAACATCATATATCCCTTGAAACTTGGCAAAACGAACCAAAACCGAAGAAGAAGAAACGAGCGAGTTGGAATAAGATAGTTGTATTCGTGTGGTGTAATATATGTAATATAGTGTGCTTATGCTTTATGATATATGTAAAAATTGCTTGTATTAATAAGTATTTTTTTTTTATGAATCTAACTCTTGTCTATTTTTACAGTATAAAAACACAAAATGGATAGACAACCCAATATTTTAAGAGACCTACCCGGAGACATGATTGATGAAATCTTGTCTAGAGTCGGTCAGAATTCTTCGGCACAACTATTTACGGCGAAATCAGTTTGTAAGACATTCGAAGAACGTTCCAAGAATGTCTTGGTTTATAAGAGACTTTCGTTTGAAAGATGGGGGATATCACATTGGGAAACCCATAAGTTACGATGTGTTTACATTGACGCATATATTGCGGGGAACCCAAATGCTATTTTACGCAACGGGTTAAGAAATTATTTTGACTCAATGTATCCGAATATAGGACTTCATGATTTAGAAAAAGCGGCTAACATGCAACATAAAGAAGCATGCTATGCTTACGGGTTAGTAATGTTCGCTTCTCACCAAAGTGAGAAAAAGAACATCAGGCTACAGCTATTAAACAAAACATTCCCACAAGTGACGGAGTCGGTAATTGGGGTAAGAAATGAGGTTTTTAGGTTATCACGAGACTGTTGGTCATTACGTAACCCTCGTCCCTTTGACGACGTTACAACACGCTGTCTTATCAACGACCATAACGGTTATGTTCCACAAGACCAAGGATGGGAAGTAGTCCTAGTAAAACTAGAATGCATGACTTGTTTCTGGACGTATGAATTATGTGTCTTTATTGCCTTTGCTGAACGACTTGTGTACTAGCTAGAATTATCTTCACAACCATCTTGTATCAAATTTATTGTGTGCTATATTTCATGCTATATGTAAAATAACCGGTATTGTAAGTTTGTAAAATATTGTGTAAAAGTTTGAACGCGAAATATTATTATAATCAGTTTTTCATATAGAATTGTAGTTGTTGAATTGTATATTAGCTACTAAGTATGAACTTAACGGGTAGGTACTACCCGAATTTAAACTTATAAAATGCTAATATGAAGAAAAAGCTTTTATAAATAAGTTCATATTACGCTACGAAATACTATTGACTACTCTTGATATTCTATATGATTAACTCGTTTCATTTGACTATTTTGAAGGAAATGGCACCGACTACTAGACACACCTTGAATATGAGCGAAGAGGAATTTCGTGCCTTTCTTGCTTCAAACATAGCCGCAGTACAGGCTGCGCTACATACCAACAATAACCTTGGATCAAGCAGTACAGGAAATCGTGTAGGATGCACCTATAAAGAATTCACTGCCTGCAAACCTTTGGAATTTGATGGAATCGAAGGATCGATCGGATTGAAACGGTGGACCGAGAAGGTCGAATCAGTGTTTGCCATAAGTAAGTGTACTGAAGAGGACAAAGTGAAGTACGCTACGCATACCTTCACAGGTTCTGCGTTAACATGGTGGAATACCTATCTAGAGCAAGTGGGACAAGATGATGCGTAAGCACTACCGTGGTCAGCATTCAAGCACTTGATGAACGAGAAGTATCGTCCCAGAACCGAGGTCAATAAGCTCAAGACAGAACTTAGAGGGTTACGAACCCAAGGATTTGATATTACCACGTACGAAAGACGATTCACAGAATTGTGCCTATTGTGTCCGGGAGCGTTCGAAGATGAGGAAGAGAAGATCGACGCGTTTGTGAAAGGATTACCGGAAAGAATCCAAGAAGATATAAGTTCACACGAGCCCGCCTCAATACAACAGGCATGTAGAATGGCTCACAAACTAGTAAACCAGATTGAGGAAAGAATTAAAGAACAGATGGCTGAAGAGGCCAATGTGAAGCAAGTCAAAAGAAAGTGGGAGGAAAACGGTGATAAGAATCACCAATACAACAACAGCAATTACAACAATAATCGCAACAACTATCCCAATAATCGCAACATCAATCGCAACTACAACAAACGGCCCAACAACAACAACAACAACAACAACAACAACTATAACAATCATCCCAACAACAATAACAATCGCAACAACAACAACAATCAGAAGCAGCTATACCAAAGGTGTGAAAAGTATCACTCGGGGTTCTGCACCAAATTTTGCAACAAGTGTAAAAGAAAAGGTCATAGCGCGGCGAAGTGTGAGGTCTACGGACCAGGGATTAACAGAACGAAAGGAACAAATGGTGTCGGAACGAGTAATGGCGGAGCAAGTAGTGTCGGAGCAAGTTATGCCAATGTAGTTTGTTATAAATGTGGAAAATCGGGCCACATTATTAGAAATTGCCCGAACCAGGAGAACACGAATGGACAAGGCCGCGGAAGAGTTTTCAATATTAATGCGACAGAGGCACAGGAAGACCCGGAGCTTGTTACGGGTACGTTTCTTATTGACAATAAATCTGATTACGTTTTATTTGATTCGGGTGCGGATAGAAGCTATATGAGTAGAGATTTTTGTGCTAAATTAAGTTATCCATTGACGTCGTTGGATAGTAAATTTTTACTCGAATTAGCAAATGGTAAATTAATTTCAGCAGATAATATATGTCGGAATTGAGAAATTAAACTGGTTAGCGAAACATTTAAGATTGACTTGATACCAGTAGAGTTAGGGAGTTTTGATGTGATAATCGGTATGGACTGGTTGAAAGAAGTGAAAGCAGAGATCGTTTGTTACAAAAATGTAATTCGCATTATACGAGAAAAAGGAAAACCCTTAATGGTGTACGGAGAAAAGAGCAACACGAAGCTACATCTTATTAGTAATTTGAAGGCACAAAAACTAATAAGAAAAGGTTGCTATGTTATTCTAGCACACGTCGAGAAAGTACAAACTGAAGAAAAAGTACAAACTGAAGAAAAGAGCATCAATGATGTTCCCGTCGCAAAAGAATTTCCTGATGTATTTCCGAAAGAATTACCGGGACTACCTCCACATCGATCTGTTGAATTTCAAATAGATCTTGTACCAGGAGCTGCACCAATAGCTCGTGCTCCTTATAGACTCGCACCCAGCGAGATGAAAGAACTGTAAAGCCAACTGCAAGAACTATTAGAACGTGGTTTCATTCGACTAAGCACATCACCATGGGGAGCTCCTGTTTTGTTTGTCAAGAAGAAAGATGGTACATTCAGGTTGTATATCGACTACCGAGAGTTGAACAAACTTACCATCAAGAACAGCTACCCACTACCGAGAATCGACGACTTATTTGATCAACTACAAGGCTCGTCTGTTTATTCAAAGATTGACTTACGTTCCGGGTATCATCAAATGCGGGTGAAAGAACATGATATTCCAAAGACTGCTTTCAGAACACATTACGGTCATTACGAGTTTATGGTCATGCCGATTGGTTTAACTAATGCACCAGCTGTGTTCATGGACCTTATGAACTGAGTGTGTGGACCATACCTTGACAAGTTTGTCATTGTTTTCATTGATGACATACTTATTTACTCAAAGAATGGCCAAGAACACGGAGAACATTTGAGAAAGGTGTTAGAAGTATTGAGGAAGGAAGAATTGTACGCTAAGTTTTTAAAGTGTGCATTTTGGTTTGAAGAAGTTCAATTCCTCGGTCACATAGTGAACAAAGAAGGTATTAAAGTGGATCCGGCAAAGATAGAAACTGTTGAAAAGTGGGAAACCCCGAAAACTCCGAAACACATACGCCAGTTTTTAGGACTAGCTGGTTCTGTCTTTTCCAGAATAGCAAAACCCTTGACTGCATTAACGCATAAAGGGAAGAAATTTGAATGGAAGGATGAACAAGAGAAAGCGTTTCAGTTATTGAAGAAAAAGCTAACTACGGCACCTATATTGTCATTGCCTGAAGGGAATGATGATTTTGTGATTTATTGTGACACATCAAAGCAAGGTCTCGGTTGTGTATTAATGCAACGAACGAAGGTGATTGCTTATGCTTCTAGACAATTGAAGATTCACGAACAAAATTATACGATGCATGATTTGGAATTAGGCGCGGTTGTTTTTGCATTAAAGACTTGGAGGCACTACTTATATGGGGTCAAAAGTATTATATATACCGACCACAAAAGTCTTCAACACATATTTAATCAGAAACAACTGAATATGAGGCAGCGTATGAAATGTCCCGTTCTTATTGATTAAAAACGTTCCATATTAATTGATTTCGTTGCGAGGTTTTGACCTCTATATGAGACGTTTTTCAAAGACTGCATTCATTTTTAAACAAACCATAACCTTTATTTCATCAATAAAGGTTTAAAAAGCTTTACTAAGATTATCAAATAATGATAATCTAATATATCCTGTTTACACACGACCATTACATAATGGTTTACAATACAAATATGTTACAGCAAAATAAGTTTCTTGAATGCAGTTTTTACACAATATCATACAAGCATGGACTCCAAATCTTGTCCTTATTTAAGTATGCGACAGCGGAAGCTCTTAATAATCACCTGAGAATAAACATGCTTAAAACGTCAACAAAAATGTTGGTGAGTTATAGGTTTAACCTATATATATCAAATCGTAACAATAGACCACAAGATTTCATATTTCAATACACATCCCATACATAGAGATAAAAATCATTCATATGGTGAACACCTGGTAACCGACAATAACAAGATGCATATATAAGAATATCCCCATCATTCCGGGACACCCTTCGGATATGATATAAATTTCGAAGTACTAAAGCATCCGGTACTTTGGATGGGGTTTGTTAGGCCCAATAGATCTATCTTTAGGATTCGCGTCAATTAGGGTGTCTGTTCCCTAATTCTTAGATTACCAGACTTAATAAAAAGGGGCATATTCGATTTCGATAATTCAACCATAGAATGTAGTTTCACGTACTTGTGTCTATTTTGTAAATCATTTATAAAACCTGCATGTATTCTCATCCCAAAAATATTAGATTTTAAAAGTGGGACTATAACTCACTTTCACAGATTTTTACTTCGTCGGGAAGTAAGACTTGGCCACTGGTTGATTCACGAACCTATAACAATATATACATATATATCAAAGTATGTTCAAAATATATTTACAACACTTTTAATATATTTTGATGTTTTAAGTTTATTAAGTCAGCGGTCCTCGTTAGTAACCTACAACTAGTTGTCCACAGTTAGATGTACAAAAATAAATCGATAAATATTATCTTGAATCAATCCACGACCCAGTGTATACGTATCTCAGTATTGATCACAACTCAAACTATATATATTTTGGAATCAACCTCAACCCTGTATAGCTAACTCCAACATTCACATATAGAGTGTCTATGGTTGTTCCGAAATATATATAGATGTGTCGACATGATAGGTCGAAACATTGTATACGTGTCTATGGTATCTCAAGATTACATAATATATAATACAAGTTGATTAAGTTATGGTTGGAATAGATTTGTTACCAATTTTCACGTAGCTAAAATGAGAAAAATTATCCAATCTTGTTTTACCCATAACTTCTTCATTTTAAATCCGTTTTGAGTGAATCAAATTGCTATGGTTTCATATTGAACTCTATTTTATGAATCTAAACAAAAAAAGTATAGGTTTCTAGTCGGAAAAATAAGTTACAAGTCGTTTTTGTAAAGGTAGTCATTTCAGTCGAAAGAACGACGTCTAGATGACCATTTTAGAAAACATACTTCCACTTTGAGTTTAACCATAATTTTTGGATATAGTTTCATGTTCATAATAAAAATCCTTTTCTCAGAATAACAACTTTTAAATCAAAGTTTATCATAGTTTTTAATTAACTAACCCAAAACAGCCCGCGGTGTTACTACGACGGCGTAAATCCGGTTTTACGGTGTTTTTCGTGTTTCCAGGTTTTAAATCATTAAGTTAGCATATCATATAGATATAGAACATGTGTTTAGTTGATTTTAAAAGTCAAGTTAAAAGGATTAACTTTTGTTTGCGAACAAGTTTAGAATTAACTAAACTATGTTCTAGTGATTACAAGTTTAAACCTTCGAATAAGATAGCTTTATATGTATGAATCGAATGATGTTATGAACATCATTACTACCTTAAGTTCCTTGGATGAACCTACTGGAAAAGAGAAAAATGGATCTAGCTTCAATGGATCCTTGGATGGCTCAAAGTTCTTGAAGCAAAATCATGACACGAAAACAAGTTCAAGTAAGATCATCACTTGAAATAAGATTGTTATAGTTATAGAAATTGAACCAAAGTTTGAATATGATTATTACCTTGTATTAGAATGATAACCTACTGTAAGAAAAAAAGATTTCTTGAGGTTGGATGATCACCTTACAAGATTGGAAGTGAGCTAGCAAACTTGAAAGTATTCTTGATTTTATGAAACTAGAACTTTTGGAATTTATGAAGAACACTTAGAACTTGAAGATAGAACTTGAGAGAGTTCAATTAGATGAAGAAAATTGAAGAATGAAAGTGTTTGTAGGTGTTTTTGGTCGTTGGTGTATGGATTAGATATAAAGGATATGTAATTTTGTTTTCATGTAAATAAGTCATGAATGATTACTCATATTTTTGTAATCTTATGAGATATTTCATGCTAGTTGCCAAATGATGGTTCCCACATGTGTTAGGTGACTCACATGGGCTGCTAAGAGCTGATCATTGGAGTGTATATACCAATAGTACATACATCTAAAAGCTGTGTATTGTACGAGTACGAATACGGGTGCATACGAGTAGAATTGTTGATGAAACTGAACGAGAATGTAATTGTAAGCATTTTTGTTAAGTAGAAGTATTTTGATAAGTGTATTGAAGTCTTTCAAAAGTGTATAAATACATATTAAAACACTACATGTATATACATTTTAACTGAGTCGTTAAGTCATCGTTAGTCGTTACATGTAAGTGTTGTTTTGAAACCTTTAGGTTAACGATCTTGTTAAATGTTGTTAACCCAATGTTTATAATAACAAAAGAGATTTTAAATTATTATATTATCATGATATTATGATGTACGAATATCTCTTAATATGATATATATACATTAAATGTCGTTACAACGATAAACGTTACATATATGTCTCGTTTCAAAATCGTTAAGTTAGTAGTCTTGTTTTTACATATGTAGTTCATTGTTAATATAATTAATGATATGTTTACTTATCATAATATCATGTTAACTATATATATAACCATATATATGTCATCATATAGTTTTTTTACAAGTTTTAACGTTCGTGAATCACCGGTCAACTTGGGTGGTCAATTGTCTATATGAAACCTATTTCAATTAATCAAGTCTTAACAAGTTTGATTGCTTAACATGTTGGAAACATTTAATCATGTAAACATCAATCTCAATTAATATATATAAACATGGAAAAGTTCGGGTCACTACAGTACCTACCCGTTAAATAAATTTCGTCCCGAAATTTTAAGCTGTTGAAGGTGTTGACGAATCTTCTGGAAATAGATGCGGGTATTTCTTCTTCATCTGATCTTCACGCTCCCAGGTGAACTCGGGTCCTCTACGAGCATTCCATCGAACCTTAACAATTGGTATCTTGTTTTGCTTAAGTCTTTTAACCTCACGATCCATTATTTCGACGGGTTCTTCGATGAATTGGAGTTTTTCGTTGATTTGGATTTCATCTAACGGAATAGTGAGATCTTCTTTAGCAAAACATTTCTTCAAATTCGAGACGTGGAAAGTGTTATGTACAGCCGCGAGTTGTTGAGGTAACTCAAGTCGGTAAGCTACTGGTCCGACACGATCAATAATCTTGAATGGTCCAATATACCTTGGATTTAATTTCCCTCGTTTACCAAATCGAACAACGCCTTTCCAAGGTGAAACTTTAAGCATGACCATCTCTCCAATTTCAAATTCTATATCTTTTCTTTTAATGTCAGCGTAGCTCTTTTGTCGACTTTGGGCGGTTTTCAACCGTTGTTGAATTTGGATGATCTTCTCGGTAGTTTCTTGTATAATCTCCGGACCCGTAATCTGTCTATCCCCCACCTCACTCCAACAAATCAGAGACCTGCACTTTCTACCATAAAGTGCTTCAAACGGCGCCATCTCAATGCTTGAATGGTAGCTGTTGTTGTAGGAAAATTCTGCTAACGGTAGATGTCGATCCCAACTGTTTCCGAAATCAATAACACATGCTCGTAGCATGTCTTCAAGCGTTTGTATCGTCCTTTCGCTCTGCCCATCAGTTTGTGGATGATAGGCAGTACTCATGTCTAGACGAGTTCCTAATGCTTGCTGTAATGTCTGCCATCCCTATCAGAGATAATAGAGATTGGTATTCCATGTCTGGAGACGACTTCCTTCAAATACAGTCGTGCTAACTTCTCCATCTTGTCATCTTCTCTTATTGGTAGGAAGTGTGCTGATTTGGTGATACGATCAACTATTACCCAAATAGTATCAAAACCACTTGCAGTCCTTGGCAATTTAGTGATGAAATCCATGGTAATGTTTTCCCATTTCCATTCCGGGATTTCGGGTTGTTGAAGTAGACCTGATGGTTTCTGATGCTCAGCTTTGACCTTAGAACACGTCAAACATTCTCCTACGTATTTAGCAACATCGGCTTTCATACCCGGCCACCAAAAATGTTTCTTGAGATCCTTGTACATCTTCCCCGTTCCAGGATGTATTGAGTATCTGGTTTTATGAGCTTCTCTAAGTACCATTTCTCTCATATCTCCAAATTTTGGTACCCAAATCCTTTCAGCCCTATACCGGGTTCCGTCTTCCCGAATATTAAGATGTTTCTCCGATCCTTTGGGTATTTCATCCTTTAAATTTCCCTCTTTTAAAACTCCTTGTTGCGCCTCCTTTATTTGAGTAGTAATGTTATTATGAATCATTATATTCATAGATTTTACTCGAATGGGTTCTCTATCCTTCCTGCTCAAGGCATCGGCTACCACATTTGCCTTCCCCGGGTGGTAACGAATCTCAAAATCGTAATCATTCAATAATTCAATCCACCTACGCTGCCTCATATTCAGTTGTTTCTGATTAAATATGTGTTGAAGACTTTTGTGGTCGGTATATATAATACTTTTGACCCCATATAAGTAGTGCCTCCAAGTCTTTAATGCAAAAACAACTGCGCCTAATTCCAAATCATGCGTCGTATAATTTTGTTCGTGAATCTTCAATTGTCTAGACGCATAAGCAATCACCTTCGTTCGCTGCATTAATACACAACCGAGACCTTGCTTTGATGCGTCACAATAAATCACAAAATCATCATTCCCTTCAGGCAATGACAATATAGGTGCCGTAGTTAGCTTTTTCTTCAATAACTGAAACGCTTTCTCTTGTTCATCATTCCATTCAAATTTCTTCCCTTTATGCGTTAATGCAGTCAAGGGTTTTGCTATTCTGGAAAAGTCTTGGATGAACCTTCTGTAGTAACCAGCTAGTCCTAAAAACTGGCGTATGTGTTTCGGAGTTTTCGGGGTTTCCCACTTTTCAACAGTTTCTATCTTTGCCGGATCCACCTTAATACCTTCTTTGTTCACTATGTGACCGAGGAATTGAACTTCTTCCAACCAAAATGCACACTTTGAAAACTTAGCGTACAATTCTTCCTTCCTCAATACTTCTAACACCTTTCTCAAATGTTCACCGTGTTCTTGGTCATTCTTTGAGTAAATAAGTATGTCATCAATGAAAACAATGACAAACTTGTCAAGGTATGGTCCACACACTCGGTTCATAAGGTCCATGAACACAGCTGGTGCATTAGTTAAACCAAACGGCATGACCATAAACTCATAATGACCGTAACGTGTTCTGAAAGCAGTCTTTGGAATATCATCTTCTTTCACCCGCATTTGATGATACCCGGAACGTAAGTCAATCTTTGAATAAACAGACGAGCCTTGTAGTTGATCAAATAAGTCGTCGATTCTCGGTAGTGGGTAGCGGTTCTTGATGGTAAGTTTGTTCAACTCTCGGTAGTCGATACACAACCTGAATGTACCATCTTTCTTCTTGACAAACAAAACAGGAGCTCCCCACGGTGATGTGCTTGGTCGAATGAAACCACGCTCTAAAAGTTCTTGTAATTGGCTTTGCAGTTCTTTCATCTCGCTGGGTGCGAGTCTGTAAGGAGCACGAGCTATTGGTGCAGCTCCTGGTACAAGATCTATTTGAAATTCAATGGATCGATGTGGGGGTAATCCCGGTAATTCTTTCGGAAATACATCGGGAAATTCTTTTGCAATGGGAACATCATTGATGCTCTTTTCTTCAGTTTGTACTTTCTCGACGTGTGCTAGAACAGCATAGCAACCTTTTCTTATTAGTTTTTGTGCCTTCAAATTACTAATAAGATGTAGCTTCGTGTTGCCCTTTTCTCCGTACACCATTAAGGGTTTTCCTTTTTCTCGTATAATGCGAATTGCATTTTTGTAACAAACGATCTCCGCTTTCACTTCTTTCAACCAGTCCATACCGATTATCACATCAAAACTCCCTAACTCTACTGGTATCAAATCAATCTTAAATGTTTCGCTAACCAGTTTAATTTCTCGATTCCGACATATATTATCTGCTGAAATTAATTTACCATTTGCTAATTCGAGTAAAAATTTACTATCCAAAGGCGTCAATGGACAACTTAATTTAGCACAAAAATCTCTACTCATATAGCTTCTATCCGCACCCGAATCAAATAAAACGTAAGCAGATTTATTGTCAATAAGAAACGTACCCGTAACAAGCTCCGGGTCTTCCTGTGCCTCTGCCGCATTAATATTGAAAACTCTTCCACGGCCTTGTCCATTTGTGTTCTCCTGGTTCGGGCAATTTCTAATAATGTGGCCCGGTTTTCCACATTTATAACAAACTACATTGGCATAACTTGCTCCGACACTACTTGCTCCGCCATTACTCATTCCGACACCATTTGTTCCTTTCGTTCTATTAACCCCTGGTCCGTAGACCTCACACTTTGCCGCGCTATGACCATTTCTTTTACACTTGTTGCAAAATTTGGTGCAGAACCCCGAGTGATTCTTTTCACACCTTTGGCATAGCTGCTTCTGATTGTTGTTGTTGTTGCGGTTATTATTGTTGTTGGGATGATTGTTGTAGTTGCTGTTGTTGTTGTTGTTGTTGTTGTTGGGCCGTTTGTTGTAGTTGCGATTGATGTTGCGATTGTTGGGATAATTGTTGCGATTATTGTTGTAATTGCTGTTGTTGTTGTATTGGTGATTCTTATCACCGTTTTCCTCCCACTTTCTTTTGACTTGCTTCACATTGGCCTCTTCAGCAGTCTGTTCTTTAATTCTTTCTTCAATTTGGTTCACGAGTTTGTGAGCCATTCTACATGCCTGTTGTATGGAGGCGGGCTCGTGTGAACTTATATCTTCTTGGATTCTTTCCGGTAATCCTTTCACAAACGCGTCGATCTTCTCTTCCTCATCTTCGAATGCTCCCGGACACAATAGGCACAATTCTGTGAATCGTCTTTCGTACGTGGTAATATCAAATCCTTGGGTTCGTAACCCTCTAAGTTCTGTCTTGAGCTTATTGACCTCGGTTCTGGGACGGTACTTCTCGTTCATCAAGTGCTTGAATGCTGACCACGGTAGTGCGTACGCATCATCTTGTCCCACTTGCTCTAGATAGGTATTCCACCATGTTAACGCAGAACCTGTGAAGGTATGCGTAGCGTACTTCACTTTGTCCTCTTCAGTACACTTACTTATGGCAAACACCGATTCAACCTTCTCGGTCCACCGTTTCAATCCGATCGGTCCTTCGGTTCCATCAAATTCCAAAGGTTTGCAGGCAGTGAATTCTTTGTAGGTGCATCCTACACGATTTCCTGTACTGCTAGATCCAAGGTTATTGTTGGTATGTAGCGCAGCCTGTACTGCGGCTATGTTTGAAGCTAGAAAAGTACGGAATTCCTCTTCATTCATATTCACGGTGTGTCGAGTAGTCGGTGCCATTTCCTTCAAAATAGTTAAATGGAACAAGTTAATCATACAGAATATTAAGAGTAGTTAATAGTATTTCGTAGCATAATATGAACTCATTTATAAAAGCTTTTTCTTCATATTAGCGTTTTATAAGTTTAAATTCGGGTAGTACCTACCCGTTAAGTTCATACTTAGTAGCTAATATACAATTCAACTACTACAATTCTATATGAAAAACTGATTATAATAATATTTCGCGTTCAAACTTTTATACAATATTTTACAAACTTACAATACCGCTTATTTTACATAAAGCATGAAATATAGCACACAATAACTTTGATACAAGATAGTTGTGAAGACAATTCTAGCTAGTACACAAGTCGTTCAGCAAAGGCAATAAAGACACGTAATTCATACGTCCAGAAACAAGTCATGCATTCTGGTTTTACTAGGACTACTTCCCATCCTTGGTCTTGTGCAACATAACCGTTATGGTCGTTGATAAGACAGCGTGTTGTAACGTCATCAAAGGGACGAGGGTTACGTAATGTCCAACAGTCCCGTAATAATCTAAAAACCTCATTTCTTACCCCAATTACCGACTCCGTCACTTGTGGAAACGTTTTGTTTAATAGTTGTAGCCCGATGTTCTTGTTCTCACTTTGGTGAGAAGCAAACATTACTAATCCGTAAGCATAACATGCTTCTTTATGTTGCATGTTAGCCGCTTTTTCTAAATCACGAAGTCCAATATTCGGATATATTGAGTCAAAATAATTTCTTAACCCGTTGCGTAAAATAGCATTTGGGTTCCCCGCAATATATGCGTCAAAGTAAACACATCGTAACTTATGGGTTTCCCAATGTGATATCCCCCATCTTTCAAACGAAAGTCTCTTATAAACCAAGACATTCTTGGAACGTTCTTCGAATGTCTTACAAACTGATCTCGCCTTAAATAGTTGTGCCGAAGAATTCTGGCCGACTCTAGACAAGATTTCATCAATCATGTCTCCGGGTAGGTCTCTTAAAATATTGGGTTGTCTATCCATTTTGTGTTTTTAAACTGTAAAATAGACAAGAGTTAGATTCATAAAAAAATACTTATTAATACAAGCAATTTTTACATATATCATAAAGCATAAGAACACTATATTCCATATATTACACCACACGAATACAACTATCTTATTCCGACTCGCTCGTTTCTTCTTCTTCGGTTTTGGTTCGTTTTGCCAAGTTTCTAGGGATATATGATGTTCCCCTAATACGAGCCGTCGTTGTCCACATTGGTTTAGAAAAACCTGGTGGTTTAGAGGTTCCCGGGTCATTGTTACAACTTAAGGACTTCGGGGGTTGACGATACATATAAAGTTCATCGGGGTTGGAATTAAATTTCTCTATTTTTATGCCCTTTCCCTTATTATTTTCTTTTGCCTTTTTAAATTCAGTTGGGGTAATTTCTATAACATCATCGGAATTCTCGTCGGAATCCGATTCATCGGAGAATTGGTAATCCTCCCAATATTTTGCTTCCTTGGCGGAAACACCATTGACCATAATTAACTTTGGTCGGTTGGTTGAGGATTTTCTTTTACTTAACCGTTTTATTATTTCCCCCACCGGTTCTATTTCTTCATCCGGTTCCGATTCTTCTTCCGGTTCCGATTCTTCTTCCGGTTCCGACTCTTCTTCCGGTTCCTCTTCGGGAACTTGTGAATCAGTCCACAAATTATTCCAATTTACATTTGACTCTTCATTATTATTAGGTGAGTCAATGGGACTTGTTCTAGAGGTAGACATCTATCACATAATATCAAACACGTTAAGAGATTAATATATCACATAATATTCATATGTTAAAAATATATAGTTTCCAACAAAAATGTTAAGCAATCATTTTTAAAGAAAACACGGTCGAAGTCCAGACTCACTAATGCATCCTAACAAACTCGATAAGACACACTAATGCAAATTTTCTGGTTCTCTAAGACCAACGCTCGGATACCAACTGAAATGTCCCGTTCTTATTGATTAAAAACGTTCCATATTAATTGATTTCGTTGCGAGGTTTTGACCTCTATATGAGACGTTTTTCAAAGACTGCATTCATTTTTAAACAAACCATAACCTTTATTTCATCAATAAAGGTTTAAAAAGCTTTACTAAGATTATCAAATAATGATAATCTAATATATCCTGTTTACACACGACCATTACATAATGGTTTACAATACAAATATGTTACAGCAAAATAAGTTTCTTGAATGCAGTTTTTACACAATATCATACAAGCATGGACTCCAAATCTTGTCCTTATTTAAGTATGCGACAGCGGAAGCTCTTAATAATCACCTGAGAATAAACATGCTTAAAACGTCAACAAAAATGTTGGTGAGTTATAGGTTTAACCTATATATATCAAATCGTAACAATAGACCACAAGATTTCATATTTCAATACACATCCCATACATAGAGATAAAAATCATTCATATGGTGAACACCTGGTAACCGACAATAACAAGATGCATATATAAGAATATCCCCATCATTCCGGGACACCCTTCGGATATGATATAAATTTCGAAGTACTAAAGCATCCGGTACTTTGGATGGGGTTTGTTAGGCCCAATAGATCTATCTTTAGGATTCGCGTCAATTAGGGTGTCTGTTCCCTAATTCTTAGATTACCAGACTTAATAAAAAGGGGCATATTCGATTTCGATAATTCAACCATAGAATGTAGTTTCACGTACTTGTGTCTATTTTGTAAATCATTTATAAAACCTGCATGTATTCTCATCCCAAAAATATTAGATTTTAAAAGTGGGACTATAACTCACTTTCACAGATTTTTACTTCGTCGGGAAGTAAGACTTGGCCACTGGTTGATTCACGAACCTATAACAATATATACATATATATCAAAGTATGTTCAAAATATATTTACAACACTTTTAATATATTTTGATGTTTTAAGTTTATTAAGTCAGCGGTCCTCGTTAGTAACCTACAACTAGTTGTCCACAGTTAGATGTACAAAAATAAATCGATAAATATTATCTTGAATCAATCCACGACCCAGTGTATACGTATCTCAGTATTGATCACAACTCAAACTATATATATTTTGGAATCAACCTCAACCCTGTATAGCTAACTCCAACATTCACATATAGAGTGTCTATGGTTGTTCCGAAATATATATAGATGTGTCGACATGATAGGTCGAAACATTGTATACGTGTCTATGGTATCTCAAGATTACATAATATATAATACAAGTTGATTAAGTTATGGTTGGAATAGATTTGTTACCAATTTTCACGTAGCTAAAATGAGAAAAATTATCCAATCTTGTTTTACCCATAACTTCTTCATTTTAAATCCGTTTTGAGTGAATCAAATTGCTATGGTTTCATATTGAACTCTATTTTATGAATCTAAACAAAAAAAGTATAGGTTTCTAGTCGGAAAAATAAGTTACAAGTCGTTTTTGTAAAGGTAGTCATTTCAGTCGAAAGAACGACGTCTAGATGACCATTTTAGAAAACATACTTCCACTTTGAGTTTAACCATAATTTTTGGATATAGTTTCATGTTCATAATAAAAATCCTTTTCTCAGAATAACAACTTTTAAATCAAAGTTTATCATAGTTTTTAATTAACTAACCCAAAACAGCCCGCGGTGTTACTACGACGGCGTAAATCCGGTTTTACGGTGTTTTTCGTGTTTCCAGGTTTTAAATCATTAAGTTAGCATATCATATAGATATAGAACATGTGTTTAGTTGATTTTAAAAGTCAAGTTAAAAGGATTAACTTTTGTTTGCGAACAAGTTTAGAATTAACTAAACTATGTTCTAGTGATTACAAGTTTAAACCTTCGAATAAGATAGCTTTATATGTATGAATCGAATGATGTTATGAACATCATTACTACCTTAAGTTCCTTGGATGAACCTACTGGAAAAGAGAAAAATGGATCTAGCTTCAATGGATCCTTGGATGGCTCAAAGTTCTTGAAGCAAAATCATGACACGAAAACAAGTTCAAGTAAGATCATCACTTGAAATAAGATTGTTATAGTTATAGAAATTGAACCAAAGTTTGAATATGATTATTACCTTGTATTAGAATGATAACCTACTGTAAGAAAAAAAGATTTCTTGAGGTTGGATGATCACCTTACAAGATTGGAAGTGAGCTAGCAAACTTGAAAGTATTCTTGATTTTATGAAACTAGAACTTTTGGAATTTATGAAGAACACTTAGAACTTGAAGATAGAACTTGAGAGAGTTCAATTAGATGAAGAAAATTGAAGAATGAAAGTGTTTGTAGGTGTTTTTGGTCGTTGGTGTATGGATTAGATATAAAGGATATGTAATTTTGTTTTCATGTAAATAAGTCATGAATGATTACTCATATTTTTGTAATCTTATGAGATATTTCATGCTAGTTGCCAAATGATGGTTCCCACATGTGTTAGGTGACTCACATGGGCTGCTAAGAGCTGATCATTGGAGTGTATATACCAATAGTACATACATCTAAAAGCTGTGTATTGTACGAGTACGAATACGGGTGCATACGAGTAGAATTGTTGATGAAACTGAACGAGAATGTAATTGTAAGCATTTTTGTTAAGTAGAAGTATTTTGATAAGTGTATTGAAGTCTTTCAAAAGTGTATAAATACATATTAAAACACTACATGTATATACATTTTAACTGAGTCGTTAAGTCATCGTTAGTCGTTACATGTAAGTGTTGTTTTGAAACCTTTAGGTTAACGATCTTGTTAAATGTTGTTAACCCAATGTTTATAATAACAAAAGAGATTTTAAATTATTATATTATCATGATATTATGATGTACGAATATCTCTTAATATGATATATATACATTAAATGTCGTTACAACGATAAACGTTACATATATGTCTCGTTTCAAAATCGTTAAGTTAGTAGTCTTGTTTTTACATATGTAGTTCATTGTTAATATAATTAATGATATGTTTACTTATCATAATATCATGTTAACTATATATATAACCATATATATGTCATCATATAGTTTTTTTATAAGTTTTAACGTTCGTGAATCACCGGTCAACTTGGGTGGTCAATTGTCTATATGAAACCTATTTCAATTAATCAAGTCTTAACAAGTTTGATTGCTTAACATGTTGGAAACATTTAATCATGTAAACATCAATCTCAATTAATATATATAAACATGGAAAAGTTCGGGTCACTACAGCGTAGGTGGATTGAATTGTTGAATGATTACGACTTTGAGATTCGTTACCACCCGGGGAAGGCAAATGTGGTAGCCGACGCCTTGAGCAGGAAGGACAGAGAACCCATTCGAGTAAAATCTATGAATATAAAGATTCACAATAACCTTACTACTCAAATAAAGGAGGCGCAACAAGGAGTTTTAAAAGAGGGAAATTTAAAGGATGAAATACCCAAAGGATGGGAGAAGCATCTTAATATTCGGGAAGACGGAACCCGGTATAGGGCTGAAAGGATTTGGGTACCAAAATTTGGAGATATGAGAGAAATGGTACTTAGAGAAGCTCATAAAACCAGATACTCAATACATCCTGGAACGGGGAAGATGTACAAGGATCTCAAAAAACATTTTTGGTGGCCAGATATGAAAGCTGATGTTGCTAAATATGTAGGAGAATGTTTGACGTGTTCTAAAGTCAAAGCTGAGCATCAGAAACCATCAGGTCTACTTCAACAACCCGAAATCCCGGAATGGAAATTGGAAAACATTACCATGGATTTCATCACTAAATTTCCAAGGACTGCAAGTGGTTTTGATACTATTTGGGTAATAGTTGATCGTCTCACCAAATCAGCACACTTCCTGCCAATAAGAGAAGATGACAAGATGGAGAAGTTAGCACGACTGTATTTGAAGGAAGTCGTCTCCAGACATGGAATACCAATCTCTATTATCTCTGATAGGGATGGCTGATTTATTTCAAGATTCTGGTAGACATTACAGCAAGCATTGGGAACTCGTCTAGACATGAGTACTGCCTATCATCCACAAACTGATGGGCAGAGCGAAAGGACGATACAAACGCTTGAAGACATGCTACGAGCTTGTGTTATTGATTTCAGAAACAGTTGGGATCGACATCTACCGTTAGCAGAATTTTCCTACAACAACAGCTACCATTCAAGCATTGAGATGGCGCCGTTTGAAGCACTTTATGGTAGAAAGTGCAGGTCTCCAATTTGTTGGAGTGAAGTGGGGGATAGACAGATTACGGGTCCGAAGATAATACAAGAAACTACCAAGAAAATCATCCAAATTCAACAAAGATTAAAAACCGCCCAGAGTCGACAAAAGAGCTACACGGACAGTAAAAGAAAAGATATAGAGTTTGAAATTAGAGAAATTGTCATGCTTAAGGTTTCACCTTGGAAAGACGTTGTTCGATTTGGTAAACGAGGGAAATTAAATCCAAGGTATATTGGACCATTCAAGATTATTGATCGTGTCGGACCAGTAGCTTACCGACTTGAGTTACCTCAACAACTCGCGGCTGTACATAACACTTTCCACGTCTCGAATTTAAAGAAATGTTTTGCTAAAGAAGATCTCACTATTCCATTAGATGAAATCCAAATCAACGAAAAACTTCAATTTATCGAAGAACCCGTCGAAATAATGGATCGTGAGGTTAAAAGACTTAAGCAAAACAAGATACCAATTGTTAGGGTTCGATGGAATGCTCGTAGAGGACCCGAGTTCACCTGGGAACGAGAAGATCAGAGGAAGAAGAAATACCCACATTTATTTCCAGAAGATACGTCAACACCTCCAACTGCTTAAAATTTCGTGACGAAATTTATTTAACGGGTAGGTACTGTAGTGACCCGAACTTTTCCATGTTTATATATATATTAAATGAAATTGTTATTTACATGATTAAGTGTTTCCAACATGTTAAGCAATCAAACTTGTTAAGACTTGATTAATTGAAATAGGTTTCATATAGACAATTGACCACCCAAATTGACCGGTGATTCACGAACGTTAAAACTTGTAAAAACTATACGATGACATATATATGGTTATATATATAGTTAACATGATTTTATTATAAGTATGTATCTCATTAGGTATTTTAACAATGAGATATATACATAAAAATGAGACTATTAATTTAAGAAACTCAAAAACGATATATATAACGATTATCTTTATAACAACGTCTTACTAGGTACATATGAATCATATTAAGATATTGATACACTTGGTTAATTATGTTAAATGATAAGTAAATATATTATTAAGTGTATTAACAATGAAATACATATGTAAAAATAAGACTACTAACTTAATGATTTCGAAACGAGACATATATGTAACGATTATCGTTGTAACGACATTTAACTGTATATATATCATACTAAGATATATTATATATCATAATATCATGATAATATAACAATTTACATCTCATTTGTTATAATAAACAATGGGTTAACCACATTCAACAAGATCGTTAACCTAAAGGTTTCAAAACAACATTTACATGTAACGACTAACGATGACTTAACGACTCAGTTAAAATGTATATACATGTAGTGTTTTAATATGTATTCATACACTTTTGAAAGACTTCAAGACACTTATCAAAATACTTCTACTTAACAAAAATGCTTACAATTACATCCTCGTTCAGTTTCATCAACAATTCTACTAGTATGCACCCGTATTCGTACTCGTACAATACACAGCTTTTAGATGTATGTACTATTGGTATATACACTCCAATGATCAGCTCTTAGCAGCCCATGTGAGTCACCTAACTCATGTGGGAACCATCATTTGGCAACTAGCATGAAATATCTCATAAAATTTCAAAAATATGAGTAATCATTCATGACTTATTTACATGAAAACAAAATTACATATCTTTTATATCTAATCCATACACCAACGACCAAAAACACCTACAAACACTTTCATTCTTCAATTTTCTTCATCTAATTGATCTCTCTCAAGTTCTATCTTCAAGTTCTAAGTGTTCTTCATAAATTCCAAAAGTTCTAGTTTCATAAAATCTAGAATACTTCCAAGATTGCAAGTTTACTTCCAAGTTTTCTAAATCCATTCCAAGTAATCATCCAAGATCAAGAAACCTTTGTTACTCACAGTAGGTTATCTTTCTAATACAAGGTAATAATAAAATTCAAACTTTAATTCAATTTCTATAACTATAACAATCTTATTTCGAGTGGAAATCTTACTTGAAATTGTTTTCGTGTCATGATTCTGCTTCAAGAACTTTCAAGCCATCCAAGGATCCTTTGAAGCTAGATCTATTTTTCTCATTTCCAGTAGGTTTATCCAAGGAACTTGAGGTAGTAATGATGTTCATAACATCATTCGATTCATACATATAAAGCTAT
Source organism: Rutidosis leptorrhynchoides (assembly GCF_046630445.1). NCBI lineage: Eukaryota > Viridiplantae > Streptophyta > Magnoliopsida > Asterales > Asteraceae > Rutidosis > Rutidosis leptorrhynchoides. Next base: position 182,107,846 of record NC_092342.1, on the reverse strand, counting down.
CTTATTCGAAGGTTTAAACTTGTAATTACTAGAACATAGTTTAGTTAATTCTAAACTTATTCAAAAATAAAAGTTAATCCTTCTAACTTGACTTTTAAAATCAACTAAACACATGTTCTATATCTATATGATATGCTAACTTAATGATTTAAAACCTGAAAACACGAAAAACACCGTAAAATCAGATTTACGCCGTCGTAGTAACACCACGGGCTGTTTTGGGTTAGTTAATTAAAAACTATGATAAACTTTGATTTAAAAGTTGTTATTCTGGGAAAATAATTTTTATTATGAACATGAAACTATATCCAAAAATTATGGTTAAACTCAAAGTGGAAGTATGTTTTCTAAAATAGTCATCTAGACGTCGTTCTTTCGACTGAAATGACTACCTTTACAAAAATGACTTGTAACTTATTTTTCTGACTATAAACCTATACTTTTTATGTTTAGATTCATAAAATAGAGTTCAATATGAAACCATAGCAATTTGATTCACTCAAAACGGATTTAAAATGAATAAGTTATGGGTAAAACAAGATTGGATAATTTTTCTCATTTTAGCTACGTGAAAATTGGTAACAAATCTATTCCAACCATAACTTAATCAACTTGTATTATATATTATGTAATCTTGAGATACCATAGACACGTATACAATGTTTCGACCTATCATGTCGACACATCTATATATATTTCGGAACAACCATAGATACTCTATATGTGAATGTTGGAGTTAGCTATACAGGGTTGAGGTTGATTCCAAAATATATATAGTTTGAGTTGTGATCAATACTGAGATACGTATACACTGGGTCGTGGATTGATTCAAGATAATATTTATCGATTTCTTTCTGTACATGTAACTGTGGACAACTAGTTGTAGGTTACTAACGAGGACAGCTGACTTAATAAACTTAAAACATCAAAATGTATTAAAAGTATTGTAAATATATTTTGAACATACTTTGATATATATGTATATATTGTTATAGGTTCGTGAATCAACCAGTGGCCAAGTCTTACTTCCCGACGAAGTAAAAATCTGTGAAAGTGAGTTATAGTCGCACTTTTAAAATCTAATATTTTTGGGATGAGAATACATGCAGGTTTTATAAATGATTTACAAAATAGACACAAGTACGTGAAACTACATTCTATGGTTGAATTATCGAAATCAAATATGCCCCTTTTTATTAAGTCTGGTAATCTAATAATTAGGGAACAGACACCCTAATTGACGCGAATCCTAAAGATAGATCTATTGGGCCTAACAAACCCCATCCAAAGTACCGGATGCTTTAGTACTTCGAAATTTATATCATATCCGAAGGGTGTCCCGGAATGATGGGGATATTCTTATATATGCATCTTGTTAATGTCGGTTACCAGGTGTTCACCATATGAATGATTTTTATCTCTATGTATGGGATGTGTATTGAAATATAAAATCTTGTGGTCTATTGTTACGATTTGATATATATAGGTTAAACCTATAACTCACCAACATTTTTGTTGACGTTTAAAGCATGTTTATTCTCAGGTGGATACTAAGAGCTTCCGCTGTTGCATACTAAAATAAGGACAAGATTTGGAGTCCATGTTTGTATGATATTGTGTAAAAACTGCATTCAAGAAACTGATTTCGATGTAACATATTTGTATTGTAAACCATTATGTAATGGTCGTGTGTAAACAGGATATTTTAGATTATCATTATTTGATAATCAACGTAAAGCTTTTTAAACCTTTATTTATGAAATAAAGGTTATGGTTTGTTTTAAAAATGAATGCAGTCTTTGAAAAACGTCTCATATAGAGGTCAAAACCTCGCAACGAAATCAATTAATATGGAACGATTTTAATCAATAAGAACGGGACATTTCAGCAGGCATACTATTTCATAATATATTTAACTATAATTGACTTAATAATCTTGATGAACGCAACGACTCGAATGCAACGTCTTTTGAAATATGTCATGAATGACTCCAAATAATATCTCTAAGACGAGCAAATGCACAGCGGAAGATTTCTTTCATACCTGAGAATAAACATGCTTTCAAGTGTCAACCAAAAGGTTGGTGAGTTCATTAGTTTAACATAAATAATCATTTCATAATTTTAATAGACCACAAGATTTCATATTTCCATTTCTCATAAACATACGTCCCATGCATAGAGACAAAAATATCATTCATATGGATTGAACACCTGGTAACCGACATTCACAATATGCATATAAGAATATCCCCATCATTCCGGGATCCTCCTTCGGACATGATATAAATTTCGAAGTACTAAAGCATCCGGTACTTTGGATGGGGCTTGTTGGGCCCGATAGATCTATCTTTAGGATTCACGTCAATTAGAGTGTATGTTCCCTTTTTCTTAGATTACCAGACTTAATAAAAAGGGGCATATTCGATTTCGATAATTCAACCATATAATGTAGTTTCAGTTACTTGTGTCTATTTCGTAAAACAGTTATAAAAGTTGCGCATGTATTCTCAGCCCAAAAATATAGAGGGTAAAAAGGCAAATGAAAACTCACTTAATGTATTTTGTAGTAAAAATACATATGACGATATTGAACAATGCAGGGTTGACCTCGGATTCATGAACCTATATCAATTATATATATATATATATATATATATATATTAAAATATATAATCGTAATCGAACAAGTTATGTAATATATTTGTCTTATATATATGATATTTATTTAGTGAATTAATAATAATGAAAATAATAATATTGATAATAATAATAGCCATTTTGTTTGTAGTATTAATAATGATAATAATAATGATAATAAAATAACGTAACTAAAATTATATTAAAAAAAATCATGTTAATGAAAACAATAATAATTTGTATCCTTTTATGATGATAATAATAATACTAATATTTATACTACTAATAATCTAAATGATAATAGAATATAACTTTTTATAAAAATGACAATAATAACAGTAGTAATAATAATAACTATAATATAAATAATAATTTTTTTCTAATAATGATAATAATAATAATAATATTACTACTACTAATACTTGTTTTAATAATACTAATGATATTAATGATAATAATACTTATAATACCCAATGCTAATACTTATTAATGATACTAATATCAATCATGTAACGACAATAATTAATAATAATAATAATAATAATAATAATAATAATAATAATAATAATAATAATAATAATAATAATAATAATAATAATAATAATAAAAATAATAATAATAATAATAATAGTAATAGTAATAATAATAAAATAGCTACCTCAAGGTAACAAGCTTTAAAAAAATAAATGCTTCTGCCAGGGTTTGAACCCGCGACCATTCCCTAACTCGTAATACGCCTTAACCATTCAAGCTGTGCTGCTTTTCTCTTTTTTTTAATGCCCCGATTTATTTATATGTAGCCTATACCTATCTGTTGGTAATGGGCCGCATTTCACTTCAGTCCATCTTAGCCCAACTCAACACTTTGATCAACCAGTCCAATACACTACAGAATCACGGCCCAACAGCAAGCATAAGCCCAACAGGAGCTTTTATTGTTAATTAAAAAAAAATGTCGTCGCCTAGCTTCGAACCCGTAACCTCTAGCTCAACACACACACAGCTAAACCATTCTTCTACTTGTTCATTTCTGATTTAATTCCTACTTTAATTCATTTAACCTGTATTTACTAGTTCTTCTTCTTCATAACATCATAACACAATTATCACCATTAACATAACACTAGATTATCATCATTCTTCTTCAAATCTGTCCTCATCATTATCATTATTTCGGATCACCATGTATCATTTCATATCATCATTCTTCACTTTTCTTATTTACGTTCATCTTTATTATACCATAATCGAAGCATCACCCTCAACCTCATCGTTATTATTTAAGATTAAATGCTAAAACCCATTAAAAACATAAACGTATATATGTAGTGTAGCAGCAACGATGAAAAAGAAAAAAAATAAAAATAAAAATAATCAGCGACGGTCAGCAGTTTTTTTTTTCCGAAGGTGGCTAAGATGGTAGTTTTAATGGGTTGTGTGGGTTTTCGTTGTAAATGGGTTTCGATAACCCAAACGAGTTTCGATTGTATGGTGGCTCCGGTTGTAGTAAGGTGGCGGGTTTATGAAAAGAAAGTGGGTTTGAGGTGGTAGAAGGTGGTTGTCTACGGGGTTTCACTAGTAACCGGTTAGTAATAGTAGTAAATCATCGACGACGAAAGGAGTTGCAAGTGTAGTCGTATAGTAGTAGTAATCTTGTAGGTTTTTAAATGGTGGTTTTGGTTTGAATTTGAATGGAACCCAGGAAGCATGTAAAAAAAAAAACAATTTAAATGGGTTTTGATTTCCTTGAAATTGTATAGTCGACTAGTTTGAAGATTATGGTGGTTCATGGTAGTGAAACAGAAAACATTCGCAGCAACTTTTATGGTGATGGTGGTTGTTTGTTCCAAAAGGTGATGGTTGGTGTTTGTTCTTGATGGTGATAGTGGCCGTGGAAGAGGGTGGCGAATGGAGTGAAGGGTGTGAGATGCAAAGATTGATCAAGCAAGTCACAAAATATATATGTATATAATCTTACATGTACATATATTATAGATAAGAATAAGAATTAATATTATTATATGATAATAATTATAATTTATAATATAATAAAAGTACTCAATCAGTGAATTGAAACAGGAAAGCCATCTGAATTTTTGTTCCTATATACCGACAGTTTATCCCTGATGGCTATATCGTGTCCATTGCTAAACAGTTAAAGTATAAAAGTGTTCCTAAAAATCCCAAATTTTTAGATTAAATATATTTAATTATTTCACTCATTAACCGTTTGAAATCTGATCAAAAAGGTTAGATAAATATTTATTTTCTGTTCCAATTTATATGTACGGGGTACTAATATTAAAACTTAAAAAGGTAAAAATATTTTTGACAAATCTAAAATCTTCGTAATCAATTTACAGTCCAACTTTTATTTCAATCCTTCATGAACATGTACAATATCTATATTAAAACTAACAAAACATCAACCGAGTGTTACTGACATTTACTAATTAGGCTCGAAATCATTCATTTTCAATATACACATTATATATATATATATATATATATATATATATATATATATATATATATATATATATATATATATATATATATATATATATATATATATATATATATATATCATATCTTAATTGACAAGTTTAAGTAAATAAATATATTAATTATACTCTTTTAAACAACTAAATATAATATTTTATATTTACAAGTCATATTTATATATATATTTTTATATATATTATTATATATATATATATTTAAATATATATATAACTATTTACAAATAGTTATTCGTGAATCGTCGGGAGTAGTCAAATGGTAAGTGAATACATAAACACATTTTGGAAATTTTGAGACTCAACATTATAGACCTTGCTTATCGTGTAGGAATTATATAAAGATTAAGTTTAAATTTGGTTGGAAATTCTCGGGTCATCACAGTACCTACCCGTTAAAGAAATTTCGTCCCGAAATTTGAGTGAGGTGGTCATTGCTAACAATAAAAATGTTTTCATGACAAATATGAGTTGATGAATGGACTAATATAGATAAAATGATTCGATTAGGTGAAGCGTACGAATGAAGCTGTCACAATAGATTTAGATAGAGATTTAACTTTTGACGTAGTCACGGTGGAATTTAGAAAATAAGGTGCGTCTTAGCTTTTGAGGTTGTCTTGGTTGAATTCCGGAATTCAAGGGATTTATAGAAAATCTTCGAAATCAAAAAGATTTGATTCTTCGGCGAATAAGGAAATTAAGATCTCTCGAATTAAATGCGGTGATCTGCTTCGATTACTCTGTCTGATATTTCCATTATAAATTAAACTCTTCCATTCCATTATTCTCACCATTCCTATACTTTCCTTCTTGTTTCATATATCCAAAAAATTCTGAAAATGCTTAATCTAGTTCTGATACTTGTCCTCATCCTTATTATCGCAACAATCATTCTCCTTTTCCAACTTCCACCAAAGGAATCTGCTTTCTTCTACTTCGCTCTCGAGATTATAATGTTTTTAATTCTCCCGTGTCTTTATGTTGCGATAAACATTGATATACACGGTTTGTAATTTATGTGTTGTTATCGGGCTTTATATTCTCCCTTATATTTCAACGCTCTATGCTTTTGTTTTCTCTTCCCGACTTCAAGTCAAGCGATTAATGGTCCAGAATTTGTAGATTTAGAGTCTCAAATGATTATAATGTTCTAAGCAGGAAGGAACGTGATAGCACGATTTGATTTTCAAATTTATCAACATCACGGAAGATAGAACCATCAAGAATACATTTTCTTGATTTGTTCAGGAGTTAAGTAGAATGAAAGAGTTATGTGACATGGCACATGATGATGTTATAATCTCTGAATCATCATGTTCCATTTAGAAACTCAGCATGACTTACTGTAATATAATCACGTTGATCAAGTGTCATTATATTATACTAATTCATGCATCAGTTCCCAACACTACTTCAAAAACATTCATATTTTAAGCTCGAAACTTTACAGAATATAGAAATTAACAGTTTCTATATGATGTAACACTGATAGCACGAAGAGATATATAATTTCGGACGAGAATATTTATGAAAATATCCTCAGAAATATCGAAGATATATGATGATGATATTTTGGAATTTCTAAGTTCGATGGTTGATGGAGAAAGATTTTCCGCAAAATTTTAACATGACTTCGGAGCAAGATATTCTCTAAAGATTTCATCGGATTCAGAATTACCCGGATTCTTTGAATATAGGGTTTGGTCCTTGTATTTGTCCTTGGTCTCCTTCGTGGTTAGCTCAATCCGTTTTCCAATTCCAACTTTTCTGAGCTTTTCCAACATACTATTCTTTATCATCAAACTTCCGATGATTAAGGTCGTTTACGGTTGTCTATGGTTTCTGCTGCTTCATTCAACTTTTTCAACATTCATAGTATTGATTTGTGACTGAGTGCTTTTTAGAATTTCAGAATGAGAGATCATAATTCTAGAGATAAATGTCATACATATAACTGTTGATATAGATATGATGTGAGTTTTCAAAGTACTGATTGCTGATTCCCGGTAATTGGTATGGCAGTTCTCGCTAAAAGATGCGGATGAGTATATGATAGGGTTTCAATGAATAAATATAATGATTTGTCAGAGAAATTTAAGCCAAGAAGCAACGAGGTTGCTGGTATGTCTGCTGGTAATAAGGTGGAATATAAAAGAATTCTCTGGTATTAACAGGGTAATCGTACATATATCAAGATTGTAGTAAGGCTACTTTGAATGAAAAGTCGAAGTTGACTTGCTGGAGTTGTGACAAAATTGGCTACTTTGAAAAGGGATCGCAAAATTATTTTTGCTAATAAATGCCAAAGGATCTAACGCGGTTACGTGTTAAACTTTTACTCAGTTGCCAAGAGTTTCTCAGGTGCATAACTATATGCATAAATCTTTCCTTCTGTAGATAAAGTGCGGTTGATTCATCCTATCGATTGAGGTGTTTTCAAGAATCATGAAAGGTTTGAACGCAGATTGTAATCGTCAAGATACAATTGGGGTTTAAGATGAAATCAAGTGGCAAACTTGAAGAAATGTTTAGTTTCATATGTTTTAATCAATATTTTAATTCATTTTGATTGTCCAATTTATTAGTCCACAGTCGATAGTCCACAATTAACAGTCCGATAATTCATATATAGATTAATATATAATATTCTAATTAATTAATACGTATCGTGACCCGTATACGTCTCAGACTCGATCACAACTGAAACTATATATATTATTGTAGAATCAACCTCAACCCTGTATAGCTAACTCCCGCATTACTGCATATAGAGTGTCTATGGTTATTCCAAATAATATATATAGATGCGTCGATATGATATGTCAAAACCTTGTATACGTGTCCTGAGATTTAAAGTGCGTAAAATAAATACAGAAATTAAATGACGATAAATAAAGTGCGTAAAGTAAATAACAGAAATTAAATGATGATAAATAAAATTGCGAGAATTAAAATTGCTATAAAATAAATTGCGATAATTAAAATGTAATACGGAATTAACAGTTAGCTAGGTACAGTTAGCGTGGATTCTTAACAAAATTTCTCATAGTTAATTTGTCTGTTTCTAACAAATTTTATTTTGTCAAATGTTTTCTTCATTATGCCACTTGTTGAATTCTGATAGATCAAAATCCAAATATGAAATTGAATGAAAATGATTATTCTGCGGTGAACGGATACGTATATCGGTGGTTGTAAGTAGGATAGTAAATGATTGTTGAATTAGATTCGAAGAATGTACAATGTAACTTATTAATGTGAAATCTAATTATTCCTCGGGTATTACCTACCCGTTAAAATATTTTCACCATTAACAGTTTGTACGAAAGAATTTTTAATTACAATCTTTATGAAAATATATATACATATATATTTTCTTCAAATATAATCATGGATTTTATGAGTTAATATAATATTAATCTCATTTGATTCACTGTTAGATCTAGAATACATAATCTCTAAAACATTAGAGATTACATAATCATCATGAAGAACAAAGGTATTTGGTGTAGAACGATGATTATATTCGAGGTACAGAATGAGATGTTGAGGCGTGTGATGTTGAAACCTGTGTTGTTGGTGGTACTGTTGATGTCGGTGATGTTGCTGAAGCTGGTACGTTTTGCACCATATTCTCCAAATTGATTACTCGAGTGCGAAGTTCGTTGACTTCATGTATTACTCCGGGATGATTGTCGGTCGGAGCGAGCGGATGAATAAGGTTTAGAATTTTAGATAGAATATAATCGTGGTGAGATACTCTGAAAATGAATGTGAGAATGGTGTTTCGAACAGGTTAGCCGGTAAGTGTTTCAGGTTCTTCGCCAAGAGGCCAATGTGGTGGATGGAAAGGATCGCCTTCTTCTTGTCTTCAATGATTAAGGAGGCTACGAACTCATCAGATAAATCGGGGATGGATGATTGGTTGATTCATTCTGGTGACACTGCGTTCGGAGCTTGAGTGGAAATCTATATCGGAATAGCTGTCGAAATAACTATCGGAATAGCTATCGGAATCTGAGGGACTCGAACTGATTGAGGGATTCATCTCGTACGATCAGATGAAGGATTTTTGATAAGAAATAGATTATAGGATGTAGATTAGTACCCTGCAATACATCGTTTACATATGCACATATAATACTAAAATCCCCTAAGTTACGGAGGTATCTACGGAAGCTGTCAGACAAAGATAACAATAACATATATGCTAAGATATGAATTAGCAGATACGCTAAGATACAAATTTTGTCTATACACTATTCATGCAATCATTGCAGTAAGATGTGTCTAGACTAAGACTGATAAGCAGGTAAATTCCTAAGGATGATAAACAGATGATTTTCGACAAAAATGATAAGCAAAACTTTTGACATGCAGACACGGTCGAAGTCCAGATTCTCTAATGCATCCTAACGACTATCAGTTAGACATACTAATGCAAGACCTGGTTCGCTAAGACCACCGCTCTGATACCAACTGTAAAGACCCGTCCTAATCCATCCGGACGAAGTCCATATCAATTATAAACGATTCACAACAGTTGATTACATCGCGAGGTACTTGACCTCTATATGATACATCTTACAAACATTGCATTCGTTTTTTTTTAAAAAGACAATCTTTCATTACATCGAAAGTTGACGGCAGGCATACTATTTCATAATATATCTAACTGTAATTGACTTAATATTAATCTTGATGAACGCAACGACTCGAATGCAACATCTTTTGAAATATGTCATGAATGACTCCACATAATATCCTTAGACGAGCAAATGCACAGCGGAAGATTTCTTTCATACCTGAGAATAAACATGCTTTCAAGTGTCAACCAAAAGGTTGGTGAGTTCATTAGTTTAACATAAATAATCATTTCATAATTTTAATAGACCACAAGATTTCATATTTCCATTTCTCATAAACATACGTCCCATGCATAGAGACAAAAATATCATTCATATGGATTGAACACCTGGTAACCGACATTCACAATATGCATATAAGAATATCCCCATCATTCCGGGATCCTCCTTCGGACATGATATAAATTTCGAAGTACTAAAGCATTCGGTACTTTGGATGGGGCTTGTTGGGCCCGATAGATCTATCTTTAGGATTCGCGTCAATTAGGGTGTATGTTCCCTAATTCTTAGATTACCAGACTTAATAAAAAGGGGCATATTCAATTTCGATAATTCAACCATATAATGTAGTTTCAGTTACTTGTGTCTATTTCGTAAAACAGTTATAAAAGTTGCGCATGTATTCTCAGCCCAAAAATATAGAGGGTAAAAAGGCAAATGAAAACTCACTTAATGTATTTTGTAGTAAAAATACATATGACGATATTGAACAATGCAGGGTTGACCTCGGATTCATGAACCTATATCAATTATACATATATATATACATATATATATATATATATATATATATATATATATATATATATATATATATATATATATATATATATATATATATATATATATATATATATATATATATATATTAAAATATATAATCGTAATCGAACAAGTTATGTAATATATTTGTCTTATATATATGATATTTATTTAGTGAATTAATAATAATGAAAATAATAATATTGATAATAATAATAGCCATTTTGTTTGTAGTATTAATAATGATAATAATAATGATAATAAAATAACGTAACTAAAATTATATATATAAAAAATCATGTTAATGAAAACAATAATAATTTGTATCCTTTTATGATGATAATAATAATACTAATATTTATACTACTAATAATCTAAATGATAATAGAATATAACTTTTTATAAAAATGACAATAATAACAGTAGTAATAATAATAACTATAATATAAATAATAATTTTTTTCTAATAATGATAATAATAATAATAATATTACTACTACTAATACTTGTTTTAATAATACTAATGATATTAATGATAATAATACTTATAATACCCAATGCTAATACTTATTAATGATATACTTATTAATGATACTAATATCAATCATGTAACGACAATAATTAATAATAATAATAATAATAATAATAATAATAATAATAATAATAATAATAATAATAATAATAATAATAATAATAATAATAATAATAATAATAATAATAATAATAATAATAATAATAATAGTAATAATAATAAAATAGCTACCTCAAGGTAACAAGCTTTAAAAAAATAAACGCTTCTGCCAGGGTTTGAACCCGCGACCATTCCCTAACTCGTAATACGCCTTAACCATTCAAGCTGTGCTGCTTTTCTCTTTTTTTTAATGCCCCGATTTATTTATATGTAGCCTATACCTATCTGTTGGTAATGGGCCGCATTTCACTTCAGTCTATCTTAGCCCAACTCAACACTTTGATCAACCAGTCCAATACACTACAGAATCACGGCCCAACAGTAAGCATAAGCCCAACAGCAGCTTTTATTGTTAATTAAAAAAACATGTCATCGCCTAGCTTCGAACCCGTAACCTCTAGCTCAACACACACACAGCTAAACCATTCTTCTACTTGTTCATTTCTGATTTAATTCCTACTTTAATTCATTTAACCCGTATTTACTAGTTCTTCTTCTTCATAACATCATAACACAATTATCACCATTAACATAACACTAGATTATCATCATTCTTCTTCAAATCCGTCCTCATCATTATCATTATTTCGGATCACCATGTATCATTTCATATCATCATTCTTCACTTTTCTTATTTACGTTCATCTTTATTATACCATAATCGAAGCATCACCCTCAACCTCATCGTTATTATTTAAGATTAAATGCTAAAACCCATTAAAAACATAAACGTATATATGTAGTGTAGCAGCAACGATGAAAAAGAAAAAAAAATAAAAATAAAAAAAATAAAAATAATCAGCGACGGTCAGCAGTTTTTTTTTTCGATGGTGGCTAAGATGGTAGTTTTAATGGGTTGTGTGGGTTTTCGTTGTAAATGGGTTTCGATAACCCAAACGGGTTTCGGTTGTATGGTGGCTCCGGTTGTAGTAAGGTGGCGGGTTTATGAAAAGAAAGTGGGTTTGAGGTGGTAGAAGGTGGTTGTCTACGGGGTTTCACTAGTAACCGGTTAGTAATAGTAGTAAATCATCGACGACGAAAGGAGTTGCAAGTGTAGTCGTATAGTAGTAGTAATCTTGTAGGTTTTTAAATGGTGGTTTTGGTTTGAATTTGAATGGAACCCAGGAAGCATGTAAAAAAAAAACAATTTAAATGGGTTTTGATTTCCTTGAAATTGTATAGTCGACTAGTTTGAAGATTATGGTGGTTCATGGTAGTGAAACAAAAAACTCTCGCAGCAACTTTTATGGTGATGGTGGTTGTTTGTTCCAAAAGGTGATGGTTGGTGTTTGTTCTTGATGGTGATAGTGGCCGTGGAAGAGGGTGGCGAATGGAGTGAAGGGTGTGAGATGCAAAGATTGATCAAGCAAGTCACAAAATACATATGTATATAATCTTACATGTACATATATTATAGATAAGAATAAGAATTAATATTATTATATGATAATAATTATAATTTATAATATAATAAAAGTACTCAATCAGTGAATTGAAACAGGAAAGCCATCTGAATTTTTGTTCCTATATACCGACAGTTTATCCCTGATGGCTATATCGTGTCCATTGCTAAACAGTTAAAGTA